>NC_056732.1:1825448745-1825453745 GCF_019279795.1 Protopterus annectens | reverse complement strand
GGAAATATAAAACCAATCTTTTGACACATAAGTGCGCAGCCGGGGGGGGGGGGTGCAAAGAAAGGTGTCTACCTATAATTCTGTGGATGCGCTAATTCCTTTTACATTTTCTGTCCAGCTTCTAATGTTTCTTTCTTTTCAATAAGTGAAGAATAGTTGTGGGTGCAGAATCTGACTGACTGTTTGGTTTCCTTGAGGGATGTTGCAGTTTTTGACCATTTTTCTTTTTATTGTGTGTGACTCTTGGAATAAGTTAGGATCATACTGTTTTTATGTTTCTCATTTTCCTTCACTGATACTTGGTTATAAGGCTTGTAATGTTTTCCTTTGGCACGTCATATGCTGGTATCATTCCTGTACAACTATCTCTCCCTTTATCTTGGTTTGTTCATAGGTTCATAGGTTCATAGGTTCATACTAGGCTATCTGCCCTGGGGCAATTATAAGCCTAACCCGATTCTGTATGGCTTACGCCACCCCTTGATTTGAGTATACTGTGCCCTTTTTAAGGTTTAGTTTACTGTGCCTCTGTCTAATAGTGACACGGGAGTAATCCCTGGGACAAACCTACGATCCCCCATCCACTTATCGAGATTCTTCTTGAAGAGATTCAGTGAGGTGCTCTGCTTCACATGAACTGGAATTCTATTCCAGAGCGAAGGGAGCCTCTGGTTTATGAACCTGTCCCTCCAGCAAGTTCTATTTATTTCTGTGCTGAGGTTCAAGTCCCTCGAGCATGTGGCTCTAAGGGATTTAGATTTACTGAGGTGGAGCATGTCCATTAATTCTGGATTTGACATAGCTTTGTATGTCAGGCATAGAACACCTCGAAGTAGGTGGTATGCAACTGAGTAGAGCTGGAGTTTTTTTAACCGAGCAGCATATGGCATCTGTTTGAGACCCTTGATCCTCTTGGTGAGATACTTTTGGGGTCTTTCTAATTGCTGCAGGTGTCAGGTAAGGTACATCCCAAAAGGGGCATTGTATTCTATGATGGGCTTGATGAGGGATGAATAAAGGGGCACGATTACCTCTCTTGATCTAGATGTGAAACCCTTCATGATGAGGTGGGCTATGTAGAAGGTCTTTCTAACCACTTTGGCAATGTGGTTTTCAAAGGAGAGATTGCTATCAACTTGGGTCCCCAGGTCCCTAATAACTTTCTCTGTACTTAATGGGTTTCCGCCTATGTGGTAATTTGTGGGCACATTGTTTTTGCCAAAGGGTATGACTATACATTTTTTGGCATTTAGCTTTAAACCATGGTGCTGGCACCAGTTATCTGTCTCTGTGAGACCTTTTTGAAGGATGTTTGTGTCAGCTGGAGAGTCGATTATGGCGCCCAGTTTGCAGTCGTCTGTGAACTTGGTGAGCCATAGTCCTCCCACGTTTGCCTGTACCTCGGAAAAGTATATAGTGAACAAGAGTGGTCCCAGGACAGAACCCTGTGGGACGCCACTTGTGACCGGTTTCAAGTCTGACATGGCTCCAGCAACTCTCACTCTGTGGGTTCTGTCTTTGAGCCAGTTTGCGACCCATCTTGTGACATAGGGGTTTATATTTAAGCTGGATAGCTTATCTATGATGCCCGAGTGGGGTATTGTGTCAAATGCCTTTGCAAGGTCCAGATAGGCTATGTGGACTACTTTCCCTTCATCTATGGCTTTGGTGACTGTTTCAAAGAAGTCAACCAGGTTCAAAAGGCAGGATCTGCCCTTGACAAAGCCGAACTGGGTAGGATCTAGTGTCTGTAGGTCCCCAATGTCTTTGTTTATGAGCTCCATGATGATCCTCTCCATAGCCTTGCAGACTAAGCTAGTCAGGCTTATGGGGCGATAGTTTCCAGGGTCCGTAGAGGCTCCACCTTTGTGGCGTGGGACCACTGTTGCTGTATGCCATTCTGTGGGCACATATCCTGTAGTGAGGCTGAGATTGTATAGCTGTTTTATTTGAGGGATTAGTTCCTCTTGGAGTTCATGTAGGACGCAACCTGGGATGCCATCTTGTCCCATGGAAGCAGTGTTTTTTGCTTTGGAGAGGGCAGCCTTCACCTGAGCATCAGAGATGTTTGGGAGGCAGCCCTCTGCCGGGATAGATACTTGCTCTTTTGGGGGGGGGAGAAGTTTGCACTGAACCTGTCTGCCAGGATATTGGCGATGTCTGTGGGTTCAGTGTATTTTTTGTCATATAGAATCAACTCAGAACAAGTCTGGGAGTTGCATCTCAGGTTCCTAACATAACTGAAGAAAGCCTTATGATTGTCTTTGGTGTCCTGTGCAATTTTTCTCTCGAAGCTGGCCTTGGAGGATTTTATGAGGGATCGTAATTTTTTGCTAGTACTGATCAGAGATGCCTTCCCTATTAGGGATTTTGCTCTAGCATGTAGTAGCTTCCTCCTTCTCTTGTACAGTTTATTTATGGCAGGGGTCCACCAGACTGGATGCCTGTATTTGGATGATTGGGTCTTAGTTTTGTTTGGGATAGCATGATCCATGCATTCCTGGAGATGTCCGTAGAATGCGTTTATATAGGATTCTGCAGTTTGGGCCATAGTTTCCACTGGCCCTGGGGCCTTGATGGATTCCACTTCGGTTTTGAGAAGTGAGAAGTTTGCTTTTGAGAAGTTTTTCACTGTGGTTTTCTGGGCGGGGGGTGGGGTCGAGATGTGGTCATCCAGTGAAATTAATTTATGGTCTGATCTTACCAATGAGGGATATACTTTTGGTGTGGAACATAGAGTCCCTATGTTGGTAACGATCAGGTCTAGTATGTTTATTTATTTATTTATTTTATTTATTTATTTTACATTTGTTGACCGGGCTAGTCTAGCTGGATATATGTCCATTTTCAGTAGAGGCCCGGGGAGATAAGCTCCGCTTATATAATTTTAATGATACTAAGTAAAAACTATTAAGAACTACATGCAAATATAATAACATAATAATAGGCTAAATAGCATTTTTTGAAAAAAGATAAACAAGTGGTACAAAAGTGATGGAGTGAACAAAGTATTGTAGAACATGACAAACATGAAGTATACAATAAACATGTACAGAGAGAGGGATAGAGGAAAAATAGATGAAAAGAAAGTGAAAACTTAGTCAGGAGTGAAGTAAGTCAGCTGACAAGAAGTAAAGTTAGTCAGGATTAGTACAGTGTTAGTGTTGTCCCTCTTGTGGGAGTGGTGACTAGTTGTCCCATAGCATTTGAGTTTATAATTTCCAGGAACCTTTGGGCTAAGGTGCTGGGGCTTGAGTAGTGCTCCCAGTCAATGTTTGGGTAGTTGAAGTCGCCCAGTATAATGGTGTTCGGAGAGATCTTCATGTTCTCCAATGTTTTCAGGAAAACTGAGTGGGATTCCTGACTTTGAGAGGGTGGTCTGTAGGATGCTATAAACTGAAAAGCAGTCTTGCCCACTGTTAGTTGCACATGGATGGTCTCTGATACTTCGTGCAATGCCACTAACCTGGAGGTGTAGATATCCTTAATAAATATGGAAACTCCCCCTCCTTTTGTGGTTCGGTCCAGGTTTTGGGGCCGAAAAGCATGATATGAGGTATAGCCTGGTAGTGCTGGGGTGCTCTCTGGAGTCTTGAACCAGGTTTCTGTCACTGCACAGATATCGATGTTCTCCATACTGAGTAGAGCTTCGAGTGCATGCATCTTGAGGTTAAGACTTCTGGCGTTAAGCAGCATTACCCTTAGTTTCTTGTTTCTTGTGCTGTCTATGGGGGTGGGTTTGACTTTTGAGCCTTGCCTAAAAAAGGCACTATGGGGGTGGCAAGAGCCTTTGCCAATATCCGAAAGCCCAGTGGTGATAGGTGCAAGCCATCCCTAGCGAAGCAACGTGGCTTGTCGAGCATGTCATCCCAGGCTGACAGACACTGGATCCCCTTTGAATGACACCAAAATTTTAGCCAATTGTTAAAATCGATCATTTTGTCTTTGTACTGTGGCATCATTATAGGTGAGGGTAAGATGCTGCTCAAGGTCAGGGTCATACCAGCCTGGGCTACATGATCAGAGAGCTCCTCTATGTCTCTTTTCATGTAGTCCAGGGAGGTATGTCTCAGGTCATTCACACCAGCATGTACAATGAATGAGTCATATTTGTATTTGCTTTGGAGTGACCTGAGTGCTTGCGTTATGTGGCGGATCCTAGCACCCGACAGGCAGCTCACCGTGACCTTCTCTTTATTCAGCCTGGTGAGTGGGATGTCAGTGTGTCTGACAATAGAGTCACCTATTACAAGAATATCAGGTGTGTTATTCAGCCTTAAGGGCTGTGGGTGCTTGTCACACTGACTTTGTGGGCTATGTGTTGTGCGTGTTTTGTTTTGAGGTAGCGTTTGCTTGGATGTCTGCTTTGGAGGTCTCTGTTGCTTAGGTAGATTTTTATTTAGAGCCTCCGAGTATGTTTTTGTGTATTTATGTGTTTGGTTCGCTGATGTGGTGGGACTATGTGATACTGGAATTGTGTTGTGTGAGGTTACCTTCTCCTCCTGACTGGTTACACCAGTTTTGAGATGAGAGAGCTCAGCCTCCAGTTTGGCTAAATAGTTGCATCTCTCACATATATTTGAACCTGTTTGGAGGAGGAGAGGGTTGTCCGTGTACATGAAACAGTTGTAACATTGCCTCAAAATTCCCAGATTCACCAGCTGGACTGGAGAGGAAACCATTGACTGACCTTTGGACATGCTAGAGTAATATAGGTAAACTGAATTTAAGACGGACCAATAGAGGACAGGGTAATCGTAGAGAGTATAAGAGTAAGTAGTGCTTATGGTTTAATAGTGCTAACTTGTAGGATTACTTAATTGGACCAGTGAAGGGCCTTAGAATGTGAATATGGTGTTTAAATTGAGAGATAGAGCAGTTCTAAGGGAAAAAGTGAAGAGCAGACTTTGTGGAGCCAGGAATAGTTTAAACCCAATTAGGCGCTGCCCACTGTTGCGCTATGCACAAAAACGCGCAAAACCATGCAAAAGAGGGTTTTA
>NC_056732.1:1825348745-1825443745 GCF_019279795.1 Protopterus annectens | reverse complement strand
ATGATGACATGGTCTGTTATCAACATATTATCCAAGTCAACGATGATGTGGACTGTTATCAACATATTATCCAAGTCAGCAATGACGTGGACTGTTATCAACATATTATCCAAGTCAGCGATGACGTGGTCTGTTATCAACGTATTATCCAAGTCAACGATGACGTGGTCTGTTATCAACATATTATCCAAGTCAACGATGACGTGGTCTGTTATCAACATATTATCCAAGTCAACAATGATGTGGTCTGTTATCAACATATTACCCAAGTCAACGATGATGTGTCACATTTAAGTGAATTGTTATTCATATGCTAAGTGGTAGTAGTTCTAGATTGCCAAAGGAACTGTGCTGCATTTCTTGATGTTGGTAGTAAGCCTATGATTGTTGTACTTAAAATTTGTTTGCTGTTACCATTGTTGGTGGATTTGACCATCAGAATGAGATTTGATAACTGTGTACAGCTTGCAGTCACCAGCACACTTATTTATACATAGTCTGTTGTTATCAGCATTCATGCCTGAGAAATGTATACCAAAGATGAGGGGACCAGAACTTAGCCCTATGAGCCACTTCTCATGACACCTTTTGTCTAGAAAAGGGCTGTTTAACCTTTTTGGCTCAGGAGCCACTTACTGTACACTTTAGGGGCTACTTACCATACTTTGCAAGGTTTGGGGGGACTGCATTACCATGTCCAATATGTATCTGTCCTTTCAAAACAGTTTGTTGCAGGACATACAGAGGGCCAGATAAAATGCTTTGGTGGGCCAGATTGTGACCCTAGAGCCACCTGTTGGACATCCTGGTCTAGAACAGACATTCCCAACCCTGGTGGTATGAGCTCTGTCAGACAGACAGTTGCCTATCCAATGAACTCTGGCTTACTAATGAAGTGGGAGAACATGAGGGATAATGTTTGCCGTCTTTGAAAGGTCCACATAGACAGCATGGATTGTATATCCCCTTATAAATGGCCTCAGTAACCCTTTCTAAGATTTCAACCAGCAGTCAATATCTGCCTTTACAAAGCTAAATTGGTGTGTATCTATGGGATATCCGGTCTTTTATTATTTCAGCTACACTGTATTCCACTACATCACAAACGGCATTAGTGCGACTAATGGATATGTAATTCCCAGGTCAGTAAAGGGGCCAGCTTTATGCAAGGGCAACACAACAGCTGTTTTCTACACTTTAAGCATGATTTTGAGAACTCAGTTTGAAAAGGTGAAGGAGGGATTTTGTTATGGGCACACAGTGTTTCTCAGCAGACATCTAGGAATATTGATAGGATCCATGGAATTAATCATTTTAATTCTGGAAAGTGTCATAAGAACTTGGTTCAAAGTGACTTTGGTGAGTGGTGTTAGAGGAAATGGTAGAGACAGATAGAAACTGGATGGATTGAAGTTGGAAGACAATTTATCCGCACGAATATTAGCAATATCCTCATTGTCAGAGAAAGAGGCAGCGTTGTCTATTAGTTCAGTACAGAACTATTGGTTACTTTTAAGGTTCTCAATATGGTTGAAGAAGATCTTGTGGTTGTTTTTTGACTCAGCTGCAACTCTAAGTTCATAGCTGGTCATGCAGCTCCTAAAGGTAAGTTTGAGGGAATAACAACACTTTTAAACCCCGTTATAAAAATGGTCATCTTTTAATGATGGCCAGAATTTTTTTTACAGTTTATTGATGTGATAATTCTGTTATATGGTTTTAGTTTTAAACTTGCTGTTATGTTTACAGCAGACTCCTAGAGATGCCTGAATACATCTGTCCATGAGGGAGTAAACCATACAGAAGTGGGAAGCAGCCTCAGACACAGCTTTTGCTGGGGGGCCACATATCATTTTTGATTGCCAGTACAATCAACAAATAGTTAAGTCTTTCTGTGGCTGCAACACATTTTTACGGAGACAGAAGGTCACAGTGATGTGGTCAGGTATGGCAATAAAGGGGGTAAAAATGGGGTGCTGCAAATGGGAAAAGTGTTTTTGAGAACAAAATCAACACCTCTGGTGGGCAGGGGGATAATTTTAAGTGTACAGAATCAGAGTACAAATGATATGGAAAGAGTGGTGCTGAGCCTGGGGATCTGAGTAACAGTATAGATTCATGGGCACAGGTCCAGGATGCAGATGCTATGGAGGTAGTGCTTTTGGGGTGCAGAAACTACAACTCTACTGGACAAGACCAGCATACAGAGAATGTGCATGCAGTACTGTCTGGGACCTGTGTAGCAGTATTGGATGACCAGAATACAGAGAACATGGCTTTAGTACTGTCTGGGACCTGTGTAACAGTACTGGATGAAAAAAAAGACAGTCTAGAGGTAGTGCTGTTAAAAGGTTGTGTAACACTACAGGATCAGAGTACAGAAAAGTATGCATGAAGTACTGCTGGGTGCCTGTATAACACTACAGTATCACAATACAGATGGTATGGAGGTGGTACTGCTGAGGGCCTGTGTTACAGTACAGGATCAGAGTATAAATGGTATGGAGGTAGTACTACTGTGGGCCTGTTTAACAGTACAGGATGAGAGTATAAATGGTATGGAAGTAGTACTTCTGGAGGCCGGTGTAACAGTACAGGATGAGAGTATAAATGGTATGGAGTTAGTACTGCTGGGGTCTTGTATAATAGTACAGATTCAGAGTACAGTTGGTATGAAGATAGTACTGCTGGGGTCTTGTATAATAGTACAGGATCAGAGTATAAATGTTATGGAGGTAGTACTGCTGGGATCTTGCATAATAGTACAGGATCAGAGTAAAGGTGGTATGGAGGTAGTACTGCTGGGATCTTGTATAATAATACAGGATCAGAGTACAGATGGTATGGAGGTAGTACTGCTGGGGTCTTGTATAATAATACAGGATCAGAGTACAGATGGTATGGAGGTAGTACTGCTGGGGTCTTGTATAATAGTACAGATTCAGAGTACAGTTGGTATGAAGGTAGTACTGCTGGGGTCTTGTATAATAATACAGGATCAGAGTACAGATGATATGGAGGTAGTACTGCTGGGGGCCTGTGTAACAGTACAGGATCAGAGTATAAATGGTATGGAGGTAGTACTGCTGGGGTCTTGTATAATAGTACAGGATCAGACTACAGATGGTATGGAGGTAGTACTGCTGAGGCCTTGTGTAATAGTACAGGATCAGAGTATAAATGGTATGGAGGTAGTACTGATGGGATCTTGTATAATAGTACAGGATCAGAGTACAGGTGGTATGGAGGTAGTACTGCTGGGGTCTTGTATAAAAATACAGGATCAGAGTACAGGTGGTATGGAGGTAGTACTGCTGGGGTTTTGTATAATAGTACAGATTCAGAGTACAGTTGGTATGAAGGTAGTACTGCTGGGGTCTTGTGTAATAGTACAGGATCATAGTACAGATTGTATGGAGGTAGTACTGCTGGGGTCTTGTATAATAGTACAGGATCAGAGTACAGTTCATAGGTTCATAGGTAGGCACTAGGCTATTGGCCCTAGGGCCTATATAAGCCTAGCCAAACAGTGCCCTGGCTTTTGCCACCCAAGAAAATTATTTTCCTGTGCCCCTGTCAAGCAGAGCCACAGAAGTGATCCCCGGCGTGAATTTCCTATCTCCCATCCAATCATCAAGATTGATATGAAGGAAGTACTGCTGGGGTCTTGTATAATAGTACAGGATCAGAGTACAGGTGGTATGGAGGTAGTACCGCTGGGATCTTATATAATAATACAGGATCAGAGTACAGTTGGTATGGAGGTAGTACTGCTGGGGTCTTGTATAATAGTACAGGATCAGAGTACAGATGGTATGGAGGTAGTACTGCTGGGGTCTTGTATAATAGTACAGGATCAGAGTACAGTTGGTATGGAGGTAGTACTGCTGCTGACTTGTATAATAATACAGGATCAGAGTACAGATGGTATGAAGGTAGTACTGCTGGGGGCCTGTGTTATAGTACAGGGTCAGAGTACAGGTGGTATGAAGGTAGTACTGCTGGGGTCTTGTATAATAGTACAGGATCAGAGTACAGATGATATGGATCAAGTACTGCTGGAGGTGTGTGTAACAGTATAGGATCAGAGTACAGGTGGTATGGAGGTAGTATTGTTGGGGCCTTGCATAATAATACAGGATCAGAGTACAGATAAAACTGCTGAGGGGTATGTACAGGTGATGGTATACAGCAGTACAGGAGCATAGTGCTGATGATAGTATGCAAAGAGACAGTTACATGGTACAGGTAGCAGAGATGCAATAGAGAACATGTAGTAGTGTCTCTTTACTTGCAAATGATAGTCTATAGCAGTGCTAGTGATGGTGTCCAGCAGTATATCTACATGGTACAGGTAATAAAGAGTTAGTGTTGTAGGTAACCTGTGTGACAGTGTCATTTCATGGCACTGGTGATACTGTGTGGCAGTGCATTTACATGGTACAGGTAATACATAATTAGTACAGTAGGGAAACCAGTGTAATAGTGTCTGTTTGTGGCACAGTTGATAGTATATACCAGTACAGGAGCATAGTGCAGATGATAATGCACAGTAAGACAGGTACATGGTACAGGTAGCAGATAGTGCAGTAGGGAACGTGTAACAGTGCCTGTACATGGTGCAAGTGACAGTGTACACCAGTACAGGTGATGGTGTCCAGCAGTATAGGTACCACATAATACAGAGTTAGTGCAGTAGGGAACCTGCATAATAATTATCTGTTTGTGATACAGATTATAGTGTGTAGCAATACAGGTGACAGTGTCCAGCTGTAGCAGCACAAATAATACAGAGTTAGTGCAGTAGGGATCCTGCATAATAACTGTGTGTTCAAGGCAAAGATGATAGTGTACAGCAGTGCTGTACATGGTGTAGGTAGCACAGAGTTAGGGCAGTAGGAAACCTGTGCAACAGTATCTGTGACACTGAGGTCTTTGTAACAGTACAGCTATGTGATGCTAGTGATAGTGTACAACAGTACAGATAATTGTGTCCAGCACTGTAGGTATATGATACAGGTAATACAGAGTTAGTGAAGTAGGGAGCATGTATAATAGTGCTTGTTTATGGTTCAGGTGATAGTGCACAGCAGTACAGAAACATGGTGCAGATCATAGTGCACAGTAAGACAGATACATGGTGCAGTTAGCAGACAGCACAGTAGTGAACATGTGTAATAGCATCCATTCATGTGCTGTAAGCAATAGTGTACAGCAGTATGGGTGATAGTGTCTAGAGTTGTTGGTACATGGTACATGTAATACAGAGTTAGTGAAATAGGGAACCTGAGTAATAGTGTCTGTTCATAACATTTTCCAGAAAACCATACATTTTATGAGGATCAGACCAAACATATGAGGCAAAAATTTGGACATTCTGTGAAAATCTGGACAGTTGAGAGGTATGAAACCTGGATCAGAGTACAGATGGCATGGAAATAGTATTGCTGGGAAGCTGTATAACAGTTCAAGCTCAGAGTGCCGGTAGGATGGAGGTAATGTAGCTGGGTCCTGTGAAAAGTGCAGAATCAGAGTATAGGTGATATGTATGTAGTACAGCAGGGGACCAGTTTAAGAGTACGTGATCAGTTTACAGATGTTATGGAGGTACTACTATAGGGGGCCTGGGATCATAGTACAGATGGCATAGAAGTTGTACTGTTGGGGTCTTGTACAACAGTACAGCTTCAGATTAAAGCTGGCATGTAGGTAGCACTGCAGGAGACCTGTGTAACAGTACAGGATGAAGTACAGTTAGTATGGCGGCATTACTGTTGGAGGTGTGTGTAACAGTACAAGAGCAGAGAACAAATGGTATGTAAGGTAGTACTGCTATAGACTTCTGTAACAGTACATGATCAGAGTATAGCTGGAATGGTAGTACTACTGCTGAGGACCTGTGTAACAGTACTGGATAAAAGTACAGATGGTATGGAAGTACTAATGCTGGGGGCCTGTGTAACAGTACTGGACAAGAGTATAGCTAGTATGGAGGTAGTACTGCTAGTAACCTGTGTAACAGCACTGGATAAGGGTACAGACGGTATCTATGTAGTACTGCTGTGGGCCTGTGTAACAGTACTGGACAAGAGTACAACTAGTATGGAGGTAGTACTGCTAGTGACCTGTGTAGCAGCACTGGATAAGGGTACAGATGGTGTGGAAGTACTACTGCAGGGGGCCTGTGTAACAGTACTGGATAAGAGTACAGATGGTATGGAGGTACTACTGCTGGGGACCTGTGTAATTGTACTGGATTAGAGTACAGCTAGGATGGAGGTAGTACTACTAGTGGCCTGTGTAACAGCACTGTATAAAAGTACAGATGGTATGGAGGTACTACTGCTGGGGGCCTGTGCAACAGTACTGGATAAGATTACAGCTGGTATGGAGGTAGCACTGGTAGTGACCTGTGTAACAGCACTGGATAAGGGTAGAGATGGTATGTAGGTAGTACTGCAGGGGGCCTGTGTAACAGTACTGGGTAAGAGTACAACTAGTATGGATGTAGTACTTCTAGTGACCTGTGTAACAGCACTGGATAAGGGTACAGATGGTATGTAAGTACTACTGCTGGGGGCCTGTGTAATAGTACTGGATAAGAGTAAAGCTAGTATGGAGGTAGTACTGCTAGTGACCTGTGTAACAGTGCAGGATGAAGTGCAGTTGGTATGGCAGCATTACAGCTGGCGGTATGTGTAACAGTACAAGAGCAGAGTACAAATGGTATGTAAGGTAGTACTGCTATAGATTTCTGTAACCGTACATGATCAGAGTATCACTGGAATGGTGGTACTACTACTGCTGGGGACCTGTGTAACAGTACTGGATAAGAGTACAGATGGTATGGAGGTACTACTGCTGGGGGCCTGTGTAACAGTACTGGATAAGAGTATAGCTAGTATGGAGGTAGTACTGCTAGTGACCTGTGTAACAGCACTGGATAAGGGTACAGATGGTATCTAGGTTGTACTGCTGGGGGCCTGTCTAACAGTACTGGATAAGAGTATAGCTAGTATGGAGGTAGTACTGCTAGTAACCTGTGTAACAGCACTGGATAAAGGTACAGACAGTATCAAGGTAATACTGCTGGGGGCCTGTGTAACAGTACTGGACAAGAGTACAGCTAGTATGGAGGTAGTACTGCTAGTGACCTGTGTAGCAGCACTGGATAAGGGTACATATGGTATGGAAGTACTACTGCTGGGGGCCTGTGTAACAGTACTGGATAAGAGTACAGCTAGTATGGAGGTAGTACTGCTAGTGACCTGTGTAACAGCACTGGATAAGGGTACAGATGGCATGCAGGTAGTACTACTGGGGGCCTGGGTAACAGTACTGGATAAGTCTGAGCTGGGAATTTTCTGGTTAAAGGTTTATAGTGCCTGAATATTTGAACTGTATCTTAGTGAAATTGGTTCACCTTGTTTGCTCTAGCATAGACTAGATCCAGGCCTACTGAATCTAGCTTTGTTTATATGCTTGTTGTTTGTTTGCTTGTTATTTCCCTGGAAGCTAATTCCACCTAATACGCAACTTCTCAGCGCTTCTGTGGATCACTAGTGATATCTGCATTGCTTACTGTACTTATTTCCTTGTTTCACTTGAAAGAAAGTTACTGTTTGTCATTTTGCATTTAGTTACTTGTAACACATTGCACTCAAGTTACCTGGCACTTGCTCACTAAAGCAATTATATAAGTCAGCACTAAAAATTAAAAGTACTACACCCTCACTCCCCACTGGCCCTTGTTTTCAATTAAGGATTTCCCAATATTATTCTAGCATGTCCAAAGGTCAGTTGTCAATCTCCTCTCTGGTCCAGCTGGTGAATCTGGGAATCTTGAGGCAATGTTATAACTGCCTCATGTACACAGACAACCCTCTCCTCCTCCCACATAACACAAATACTTGCGACAGATGCAGCTATTTATCCAAACTGGAGGCTGAGCTCTCTCAACTCAGGACTGGCAAGACCAGACAGGAGGAGAAGGCAACTACACACACCACAAAACCAGCCTCACATAATGCTACCACTCCACTGAATCAAACACATAAACACACAAAGACATACTCGGAGGCTCTGAGTAAAAATTTACCTAAACAGCAGAGGCCTCCAAAGCAGACACCCAAACAACTGCTACCTCAAGACACCCCACAAGCAACACATAAACCACAAAAGCAGTGTGCAAAGCAGTCACAGCCCTTAAGGCCAAATACAACACCAAACATACTTGTCATAGGTGACTCCATAGTCAGACACACTGGCGTCCCACTCACCAGGCTGAACAAGGAGAGGGTCACAGTAAGCTGCCTATCGGGCTAGAATCCGCCACATAACACAAGCACTTCCGGGTCACTCCACGGCAAGTACAAATATGACACAGTCATTGTCCATGCTGGTGTGAGCGACCTGAGGCGATACCTCCTGGACTACATGAAAAGAGACATAGAGGAGCTCTCTGATTATGTAGCCCAGGCAGGTATGACCCTAACCCTGAGCAGTATCCTTCCCTCACCAAGAATGATGCCACAATATAGAGACAAGATGATCAGCTTTAACAATTGGCTTAATGTCTGGTGTCATTCAAAGGGGATCCAGTGTCTGTCTGCCTGGGATGACATGCTTGACAAGCCACGCTGCCATGAGGGGCGGCTTGCACCTGTCACCCTGGGATTCGGATATTGGCTAAGGCTCCTGCCACCCCATAGTGCCTTTTAGGCAAGGCTCAAATTCTAAACCTACCACCCTAGAAAACAAAATGGGAAGAAACTGAGGGTAATGCTGCTCAATGCCAGAAGTCTAAATCTCAAAATGCACGCACTTGAGGCCCTTCTCAGTATGGAGAACATCGATGTCTGTGCTGTAACTGAAACCTGGTTCAAGGCTCCTGAGAGCACCCGGCACTATTAGGTTTTACCTCATATCATGCGTTCGGCCCCAAAACCCGGACCACACCACAAAAGGAGGGGTGTATCCATATTCATAAAGGATACTCACACCTCCAGGTTGGTGGAACGCACAAGCTTCGGAAACCATCCAGGTGCAACTAACCATAGGCAAAACTGCTCTACAAATTGTAGCATGCTACAGGCCACCCTCTCAAACTCAGGAACCCCACACAGCCTTCCTGAAGACACTGGAGGGTATAAATGTATCTCCAAACACCATCATATTGGGTGACTTCAACTACCCTAATATAGACTGGGAACATTACTCAAGCCCTAACTTTCTAGCCCAACGGTTCCTGGAGTTCATAAATTCAAATGCCATGGAACAGCTAGTCACTGTTCCCACGAGAGGAGAAAATATATTAGATCTCATTGTCACAAACATGGGGACAAAATGCTCCACACCGAAGTATATCCCTCTTTGGTGAGAACTGATCATAAACTAATCTCACTGGAAATCCACATCCCGCCCCCATCCCAAGCAGAAAAGACCATAGTGAAGAACTTCTCTAAAGCAAACTTCACACTACTCAAGACTGGTGTGGTATCCTTCAAGGCCCCTGAGCCAGAGGAAACCACAACCCAAGCTCGGAAGCCCTTACAAATGCCTTCTATGAACACCTCCAGGACTGCATGGATCAGGCAATCCCAAATAAAACCAAGACTCTTTCCACAAAGGGCAAGCGTCCAGTCTGGTGGACCCCAGCCATTAACAAACTTTACAATAAGAGGAGAAAGCTATTACATGATAGAACAAAATCCATAAAAGGGAAGTCACCCCTGATCATTATTAGTAAAAAATACGAGCACTCATAAAATCAACTAAGGCCAATTTTGAGAGAAAAATTGCCATGGATTCAAAGGACAATCATAAGGCCTTTTCAGCTATGTTAGGAACCTGGGTGGAAACTCCCAGATATGCTCAGAATTAGTCCAAAATGATACAAAAATCACTGAACCCACAGACATTGCCAACATACTGGCAGACAGGTTCAGTGCAAACTTCACCCCTCTCCCCTAAAGGAGAGATAACTATCCCAGCCGAGTGTAGCCTCCCGGACATCTCACATGCGCAGGTGAAAGCTGCTCTCTCTAAAGCTAAAAACACAGCATCAATGGGACCGGATGGTGTCCCCGGCTGTGTGCTACATGAGCTAAATGAGGAATTAAACCCGCACATAAGGCAGCTGTTTAATCTCAGCCTTACCACAGGATACGTGCCCAAGGAGTGGCGTCGGCAACTGTGGTCCCACTCCACAAAGGCGGCCTCACGGACCCTGGTAATTACAGCCCCATAAGCAACAAGTCTAGTCTGCAAAGCTATGGAGAGGATCATAATGGAGCTCATAAACAAAGATATAGGGGACTTGCAGACATTGGACCCGACCCAGTTTGGCTTTGTCAAGGGAAGATCATGCCTTTTGAACTTGGTGACTTCTTGAAACAGTCACCAAGGCCATTGATGAGGAAAGGCAGTCCATACAGCCTACCTTGACCTTGCAAAGGCTTTCGACACAATACCCCACTTGGGTATTGTAGAAAAACTACCAGCTTAAATGTAAACCCATATGTCACAAGATGGGTTGCAAACTGGCTTAAGGACAGAACCCACAGGGTTAGAGTTGCTGGCGCTGTGTCAGACTCCAAGCCGGTCACAAGTGGTGTCCCACAGGGCTCGGTCCTTGGCCCCTATTGTTTGGCATCTACTTCTCAGAAGTACAGGCCAACATGGGAGGACTTTGGCTGACAAAGTTTGCAGGCGACTGCAAACTGGGCCATAGTGGAAAGTGCATCGGACACGGATATCCTTCAGAAGGGACTCACGGAAACAGATAGCTGGTGCCAGAGCCATGGCCTGAAGTTAAGCGCCAAAAATGTATAGTCATACCCTTCGGGAAAAACAAGGTAACCCCAAGCTACCATATAGGTGGCAATCCACTAAGCACAGAAGAGGTTATCAGGGACCTGGGGACCCAGGTTGACAGTGGCCTTTCTTTTGACACTCACATTGCTAAAGTGGTTAGAAAGACCTTCTACATTGCCCACCTGATCATGAAGGGATTCACATCCAGATCTAGTGAGGTCATTGTTCCCTGTACTCTTCACTTATCAGACCAATGATCGAGTACAATGCCCCATTAGGGATGTATCTCACCCGACATCTGCAGCAATTGGAGAGACCCCAAAGTTCCTCACCAAAAGGATAAAGGGACTCCAAAATCTGTCATATGCTGCCAGATTGAAGAAACTCCAGCTCTATTCAGTCGCATACCGTCTGCTCAGAGGTGACATGTGCCTGACATACAAGGCCATGTCCAACCCGAATTAATGGACATGCTCCACCTCAAAAATCCAAATCCACCAAAACCACTAGAGCAAGCGACTTAAACCTTAGCACGAATATAAATAGGACGTGCTGGAGGGATAGATTTATCACTCAGAGACTCCCTATGCTGTGGAATAAAATCCCGGTCCATGTGAGGCAGAGCACCTCGCTGACTCTGTTCAAGAGAAATCTAGACCTGTGGATGGGACATCGTAGGTTTACCCCGGGAATCATGTCTGTGTCACTGCTGGACAGAGGCACAACAAACTAATGGGCACAGTATTTTTTCATATAAGGGGTGGTGTAAGCCACAATAATTTGGGCTAGGCTTATAAATGCCTTAGGGCAGATAGCCTAGTATAAACCTATGAACCTATGAACCTAAGAGTAGAGCTAGTATGGGCTAGTACTGCTAGTGACCTGTGTAACAGCACTGGATAAGGATAGAGATGGTATGAAGATAGTACTGCTGGGGGCCTGGCTGTGTAACAGTACTGGATAAGAGTACAGATGGTATGGAGGTATTACTGCTGGGGACCTGTGTAACAGTACTGGATAAGAGTACAGCTAGTATGGAGGTAGTAATACTAATGACTGGTGCAACAGCACTGGATAAGGGTAGAGATAGTATGTAGGTAGTACTGCTAGGGGCCTGTGTAACAGTACTGGATAAGAGTACAGCTAGTATGGAGGTAGTTTTGCTAGTGACCTGTGTAACAGCACTGGATAAGGGTACAGATGGTATGTAGGTAGTACTGCTGGGGACCTGTGTAACTGTACTGGATAAGAGTACAGCTAGTATAGGTTCATAGGTTCATAGGTAGGTACTAGGCTATCGGCCCTGGGGCCTATACAAGCCCAGCCAAAAAGGTACCCTGGCTTTTGCCACCCAAGAAAATTATTTTCCTGTGCCACTGTCGAGCAGAGCCACAGAGGTGATCCCCGGGGTGAATTTCCTATTTCCCATCCAATCATTAACATTTTTCTTGAAGAGTGCTAATGAGGAGCTTTGTTTGATATAGATAGGTAGTTTATTCCAGAGTATGGGAAGTCTCTGGGACAGGAATCTATCCCTCCAGCATGTTCTTTTTATTGTGGTGACAAGGTTTAGGTCTCTAGAGTGTGTAGCTCGGAGGGATTGGGATTTCTTTAAGTGGAGCATGTCCAACAGCTCTGGGTTTGACATGGCTTTGCATGTTAGGCAGAGATCACCTCTGAGTAGGCGATATGCAATGGAGTAAAGCTGGAGTTTTTTGAGACTGTCTGTGTAGGGCATCTGTTTGAGGCTGGTAATCCTCTTTGTGAGGTATGTCTGCGGCCTTTCTAGTTGTTGTAGATGTCTTGTGAGGTACAAATCATCATGGAACTTATAAACAAGGACATTGGTAATCTCCAAACTCTGGATCCCACCCAGTTCGAGTTTGTAAAAGGCAGATCATGTCTCCTAAACCTTATAGACTTCTTTGAAGCAGTCACCAAAGCCGTAGACAAGGGTAAGGTGGTTCACACAGCCTATCTAGATCTTGCCAAGGCTTTCAACACCATCCCCCTCTCTGGAATTATAGATAAACTCACTAAACTAGGTATAAATTTCTATGTCACAAGATGGGTTGCTAACTGGCTCACTGACAGAACCCACACTGTGAAAGTAGCAGACTCCAAATCCGACTTCAGACCAGTGACAAGTGGAGTACCACAGGGTTCAGTCCTAGGTCCTCTCCTGTTTGGTATCTACTTCTCTGAAGTACAGGCTAACGCAGAAGGTCTTTGGCTGATGAAGTTCGCAGATGACTGCAAACTAGGAGCCATAATCGAAACTCCTAACAATGTGAATATCCTACAAAAGGGCCTCACTAAGACGGATGCCTGGTGTCAAGGCCATGGCCTCAAGCTCAATGCCAAAAAGTGTATTGTCATCCCCTTTGGTAAAAACTCTGTACCCATGAACTACAACATAGGCAGTGGTATACTTAACACCGAAAGTTTGATAAGAGACCTTGGGACACAGGTGGACAGTAGTCTCTCCTTTGATAATCACATCACCACAGTAGTCAGGAAATCCTTCTACGTGGCACACCTCATCACAAAAGGTTTCTCATCCAGAAAAAAAGGGGTCATTGCTCCCCTCTACTCATCACTCATTAAATCCATTATAGAGTACAACGCCCCTTTTGTGGAGGTAGAACTATTAGTGGCCGGTGTAACAGCATTGGATAAAAGTACAGATGGTATGGAGGTACTACTGCTGGAGGCCTGTGCAACAATACTGGATTACAGAACAGCTAGTATGGAGGTAGTAGTGATAGTGACCTGTGTAACAGCACAGGATAAGGGTAGAGATGGTATGTAGGTAGTACTGCTGGGGGCCTGTGTAACAGTACTGGATAAGAGTACAGCTAGTATGGAGGTAGTACTGCTAGTGACCTGTGTAACAGCATTGTATAAGGGTACAGATGGTATGTAGGTAGTACTGCTGTTGGCCTGTGTAGCAGTACTGGTTAAGAGTACAGCTGGTAGGGCGTTAGTACTACTAGTGGCCTGTGTAACAGCACTGGATAAAAGTACAGATGGTATGGAGGTACTACTGCTGGGGGCCTGTGTAACAGTACTGGATAAGAGTATAGCTATATGGAGGTAGTACTGCTAGTGACCTGTGTAACAGCACTGGATAAGGGTACAGATGGTATGTAGCTAGTACTGCTGGGGGCCTGTGTAACAGTACTGGATAAGAGTACAGCTGGAATGGTGGTACTACTGCTGGGGAACTGTGTAACAGTACTGGATAAGAATATAGCTAGTATGGAGGTAGTACTGCTAGTGATCCATATAACAGCACTGGATAAAGGTACAAACGGTATCTAGGTAGTGCTGCTGGGGGCCTGTGTAACAGTACTGGACAAGAGTACAGCTAGTGTAGAGGTAGTACTGCTAGTGACTGTATAACAGCACTGGATAAGGGTACAGATGGTGTGGAAGTACTACTGCTGGGGGCCTGCGTAACAGTACTGGACAAGAGTACAGCTAGTATGGAGGTAGTACTGCTAGTGACCTGTGTAACAGCACTGGGTAAGGGTACAGATGGTATGGAAGTACTACTGCTGGGAGCCTGTGTAACAGTACTGTATAAGAGTACAGCTAGCATGGAGGTAGTACTGCTAGTGACCTGTGTAACAGCACTGGATAAGGGTAGAGATGGTATGTAGTTAGTACTGCTGGGGGCCTGTGTAACACTACTGGATAAGAGTACAGATGGTATGTAGGTACTACTGCTGGGGACCTGGGTAATTGTACTGGGTAAGAGTACAGCTAGCATGGAGGTAGTACTGCTGGTGACCTGTGTAACAGCACTGGATAAGGGTAAAGATGGTATGCAGGTAGTACTGCTGGGGGCATGTGTAACAGTACTGGATAACAATCGAGCTAGTATGGGAGTAGTTCTGCTAGTGACCTGTGTAACAGCACTGGATAAGGATAGAGATGGTATGAAGGTAGTACTGCTCGGGGCCTGTGTAACAGTACTGGAAAAGAGTACAGCTAGTATGGAGGTAGTATTACTAGTGACCTGTTTAACAGCACTGGATATAAGTAGAGATGATATGTAGGTAGTACTGCTGGGGACCTGTGTAACTGTACTAGATAAGAGTACAGCTAGTATGGAGGTAGTACTACTAGTGGCCTGTGTAACAGCACTGGATAAAAGTACATATGGTATGGAGGTACTACTGCCGGGGGCCTGCGCAACAGTACTGGATAAGAATACAGCTAGTATGGAGGTAGTATTGTTAGTGACCTGTGTAACAGCACTGGATAAGGGTAGAGATAGTATGTAGGTAGTACTGCTAGGGGCCTGTGTAACAGTACTGGATAAGAGTACAGCTAGTATGGAGGTAGTACTGCTAGTGACCTGTGTAACAGCATTGTATAAGGGTACAGATGGTATGTAGGTAGTACTGCTGGTGGCCTGTGTAGCAGTACTGGTTAAGAGTACAGCTGGTAGGGCGTTAGTACTACTAGTGGCCTGTGTAACAGCACTGGATAAAAGTACAGATGGTATGGAGGTACTACTGCTGGGGGCCTGTGTAACAGTACTGTATAACAGTATAGCTAGTATGGAGGTAGTACTGCTAGTGACCTGTGTAACAGCACTGGATAAGGGTACAGATGGTATGTAGCTAGTACTGCTGGGGGCCTGTGTAACAGTACTGGATAAGAGTACAGCTGGTATGGAGATAGTGCTGCTAGTGACCTGTGTAACAGCACTGGATAAGGGTAGAGATGGTATGTAGGCAGTACTGCAGGGGGCCTGTGTAACAGTACTGGATAAGAGTACAGCTAGTATGATGGTAGTACTGCTAGTGACCTGTGTAACAGCACTGGATGAAGTACGGTTGGTATGGCGGCATTACAGCTGGAGGTGTGTGTAACAGTACAAGAGCAGAGAACAAATGGTATGTAAGGTAGTACTGCTATAGACTTCTGTAACAGTACATGATCAGAGTATAGCTGGAATGGTGGTACTACTGCTGGGGAACTGTGTAACAGTACTGGATAAGAGTACAGATGGTATGGAGGTACTACTGCTGGGGGCCTGTGTAACAGTACTGGATAAGAATATAGCTAGTATGGAGGTAGTACTGCTAGTGATCCATGTAACAGCACTGGATAAAGGTACAAACGGTATCTAGGTAGTGCTGCTGGGGGCCTGTGTAACAGTACTGGACAAGAGTACAGCTAGTGTAGAGGTAGTACTGCTAGTGACTGTATAACAGCACTGGATAAGGGTACAGATGGTGTGGAAGTACTACTGCTGGGGGCCTGCGTAACAGTACTGGACAAGAGTACAGCTAGTATGGAGGTAGTACTGCTAGTGACCTGTATAACAGCACTGGGTAAGGGTAAAGATGGTATGGAAGTACTACTGCTGGGAGCCTGTGTAACAGTACTGTATAAGAGTACAGCTAGCATGGAGGTAGTACTGCTAGTGACCTGTGTAACAGCACTGGATAAGGGTAGAGATGGTATGTAGGTAGTACTGCTGGGGGCCTGTGTAACACTACTGGATAAGAGTACAGATGGTATGTAGGTAGTGCTGCTGGGGACCTGGGTAATTGTACTGGATAAGAGTACAGCTAGCATGGAGGTAGTACTGCTGGTGACCTGTGTAACAGCACTGGATAAGGGTACAGATGGTATGCAGGTAGTACTGCTGGGGGCATGTGTAACAGTACTGGATAACAATCAAGCTAGTATGGGAGTAGTACTGCTAGTGACCTGTGTAACAGCACTGGATAAGGATAGAGATGGTATGAAGGTAGTACTGCTGGGGGCCTGTGTAACAGTACTGGAAAAGAGTACAGCTAGTATGGAGGTAGTAGTACTAATGACCTGTTCAACAGCACTGGATATAAGTAGAGATGATATGTAGGTAGTACTGCTGGGGACCTGTGTAACTGTACTAGATAAGAGTACAGCTAGTATGGAGGTAGTACTACTAGTGGCCTGTGTAACAGCACTGGATAAAAGTACATATGGTATGGAGGTACTACTGCCGGGGGCCTGCGCAACAGTACTGGATAAGAATACAGCTAGTATGGAGGTAGTATTGTTAGTGACCTGTGTAACAGCACTGGATAAGGGTAGAGATAGTATGTAGGTAGTACTGCTAGGGGCCTGTGTAACAGTACTGGATAAGAGTACAGCTAGTATGGAGGTAGTTCTGCTAGTGACCTGTGTAACAGCACTGGATAAGGGCACAGATGGTATGTAGGTAGTACTGCTGGTGGCCTGTGTAACAGTACTGGTTAAGAGTACAGCTGGTATGGTGCTAGTACTACTAGTGGCCTGTGTAACAGCACTGGATAAAAGTACAGATGGTATGGAGGTACTACTGCTGGGGCCTGTGTAACAGTACTGGATAAGAGTATAGCTAGTATGGAGGTAGTACTGCTAGTGACCTGTGTAACAGCACTGAATAAGGGTACAGATGGCATGTACGTAGTACTGCTGGGGGCCTGGGTAACAGTACAGGATTAGAGTACAGATATTATGCAGGTAGTACCGCTGGGGGCCTGTGTAACAGTATATGATGAAGTACAGCTGGTATGGCAGCAGTACTGCTGGAAGCATGTGTAACAGTACATGATCAGAGAACAAGTGGTATGTAGGTAGTATTGCTATAGAGTTCTTTAACAGAACATGATCAGAGTACAGCTGGAATGGCAGTACTACTGCTGGGGACCTGTGTAACAGTACTGGATAAGAGTACAGCTAGTATGGAGGTAGTACTGCTATTGACCTGTGTAACAGCACTGGATAAGGGTACAAATGGTATGTAGGTAGTACTGCTGGGGGCCTGTGTAACAGCACTGGATAAGGGTAGAGATGGTATGCAGGTAATACTGCTGGGGGACTGTGTACCAATACTGTATAAGAGTACAGCTTGTATGGAGCTAGTACTACTAGTGGCCTGTGTAACAGCACTGGATAAAAGTACAGATGGTATGGAGGTACTACTGCTGAGGACCTGTGTAACAGTACTGGATAAGAGTTTAGCTAGTATGGAGGTAGTACTGCTAGTGACCTGTGTAACAGCACTAGATAAGGGTACATATGGTATGTTGGTAGTACTGCTGGGGGTCTGGGTAACAGTACAGGATAAGAATACAGATGTTATGTAGGTAGTACTGCTGGGGGCCTGTGTAACAGTACTGGTTAAGAATACAGCTGGTATTGTGGTAGTACTACTAGTGGCCTGTGTAACAGCACTGGATAAAAGTACAGATGGTATGGAGGTACTACTGTTAGGGGCCTGTATAACAGTACTGGTTAAGAGTATGGCTAGTATGGTAGTAGTACTGCTAGTGACCTGTGTAACAGCACTGTATAAGTGTACGGATGGTATGTAGGTAGTACTGCTGGGGGCCTGGGTAACAGTACAGGATTAGAGTACAGATGTTATTAAGGTAGTACTGCTGGGGGCTTGTGTAACAGCACTGGGTAAGGGTACAGATGGTATGGAGCTAGTACTACTGGAGTACAGGTACAGAAGATGATATACAGTAGTGCAGGAACATACTGCATTTGATAGTGTACAGTAAGGCAGTTACATGGTACAGGTAGCAGAGAATGAAGTAGGGAACATGTAATAATGTATATTCATTGTTCAAGCGATAGTGTATAGCAGGCAGGTGATGGTGTCCAGCATTATATGTACATGGTACATGTAATACAGAATTAGTGCAGTAGGTAGCCTTTGTGACATCTTTTCATGGTACATGTGATAGTGCATGGCAGTGCATGTACATGATACAGGAAATCATACCTCCCAACCGTACTGAATTACTTGGTTTGTACCAGGTTTTGGGGTCCAAATAATGGGGTATCATGATTCCTAAGTGGCACCTCTTAATTTCGGAATTTCCCGGGTTTTTTATTTAAAATCTTTTCCAGGTTTTTGAGCTGACATCATCATGTGCACAATGGCATCTGGCCTACCAGCCTGTTGGATTTGAGCTCAAGGGCTCAACGTGCATGCATTTCCTGCTGCTAACAGGAACAGAACAAGCTGTGATGTATGGGTAAATGCTTTGCTGCTGCCTACAGAGCTTTTTTTTCCCTGGAATGGATGGAGATTTGCGAGCTGGTATTTATGGATGTGTGTGTGTGTGTGTGTGTGTGTGTGTGTGTGTGTGTGTGTGTGTGTGTGTGTGTGTGTGTGTGTGTGTGTGCGCAAGTGTGCATGTGTGCACGTGCGTCTGTGTGTGTGTGTGTGTGTGTGTGTGTGTGTGTGTGTGTGTGTGTGTGTGTGTGTGTGTGTGTGTGTGTGTGTGTAAAATGCCCCAGTTGAATGTACTTGGTGGCTAGAGGAGGTACTCAGGCTCAAACGTGGGTACAGGTGACAAGAAACTAAGGTCCCTACCCACCAGCACTTGTGAAAATTTCCCAGATTTATGACTCATATTTTTGTTCTGTTCCTCATAAAATCTGTAGTCTTCTGGATTTTTGTGGCAAATCAGTGAAGGAGTGAATTCACCAATGATAGGCGTTTGAATTTCAGACTTCAAATTCTTCAGAAAATAAATTGTAACACAAAACATTTTCTAGCAATTGGTTTTCAGGATTTGTGGCAAATCACTAAAGGATTGAATTCATTAAATAATGACAGGCATTTGAATGTCAGACTTCATATACGTCAGAAAATAAATGGTAACACAAAACATTTTATTCTTGCAATTTTCTAAGTTTATAAGATCTTCTTTCGGCTTTTCTCGGTTAGGGGTAGCCACAGTGCAACCACAGGGAGGACATGCAGACTAGAGAAGGCATCCCAGCCGAGGATCAAACTGGAGAACCTCTTGCTGTGAGGTGGCAGTGCTAACCACGCTACCACCGTGGCCGCCCTTCTACCTTTATAAGATCAGTATTAGAAAATTGTCCCTATTTATGGGGCTGTATTCCCCCATTATTGGCTTTGTCCAGGATTTTTGTGCTAAGAGGTTGAGAGCTATGGTGAGAAGTGAGAACTGACTTCACTAAATTATTGCCATTTAAGTTTCAGTCTTCCTAAAGTTCCAGTCTTTCAGGGAACTGTTGATTTGAAATAGTGGTATGTTGTTCTGACTGTAGTACACAAGGTCCTGGGTTCAAGCTTTGGCAGTGAAATGCAACATTTTATTCTAGCAACTTTCCAAAATTTTACAAGCAATGTTTAAAATGTGTCCCTTTTTGGGGCTTTTGTCCCACCTCCCCCAGTAAAATTTGGCTTTTTCCAGATTTCTTGTGTTACAAAGTTGAGAGATACAGTTGAGTGTTGAGTAGATTTTACAAGAGGCTAAGAGCTTCAGGGAAAGAAATGTTTAGTGTTGCTTATGCTGTGTCTGCTTGCATTGTTAATAGCATAACAGGTTAAATACTTGCTTTTGATGCAGAAGGCTGTGGGTTCTACTCCCACAATATGTAGATGCATTGCTGATACTATCCTGTGTTGTACTTTTAAAGGGGTGGGTGTAACAAGTCAAGGGTGTAGCTACAGATAGAGCAGAAGTGAGAAAATGTCATACACAAGGGCATTTGTGTCTCAGTGGAAAGAGCAAAAAATATTAACTCAAATTCAGGAACAGAAAATCAGAATGATTATATTATGTGCTGCATTATAAGAAAAATAAAAAAAAAACATTTGTGTGTGTGGAAGTAGACTTTTATGATGGGAATGTTCTGAACTGGGCAGTCTTGTCATTGGTTCATTTTGTTTCATTGCCTACTAGAAAAATGTTCAAACAATACATTTAAAATGCACTCTAACTTTAGTCTAACGTGTGCTGTATTATACAAGGAATATAATTTAATAAAGTCAGGAAGGTGTATCAAAGAATGCATGTATGTTTCTTGTTTTGTGTACAAGAGGCCTATGATTTGAAAACAGCCCAAAGGTAATATTTACCCACCACTGGCCAGATGCATTTTCTTTGGATGTGGTGTAGGTTTCAATGCTGTTTCAATGAATGTGAGTTTCAAGGGCAGAGATGTTTTAATGATATGTTTATTTTCATTGTGAGACAGTAGTGCTTTGTTTAGCAGATATCTATTAGTGTTTTTGCATTGTGCTATAAAATATAAAAATAAAATCCAAATAATCAATGTTGAAGTAAAGCAGTATGCACACATTAGTGTTTATGGTATACGGGGCGAAATAGCCAGGTAATGGGACATTGGAATGGCTGCAGGGGGTCTCTAGTACCATATTTTTGTCTGTTCTTCAGTTTGTGTTTGAAAGTTGACATCCCATAATTCCACTGGAGTGGGTGGGGTTACACAATTATGTATGCGAATTTTATATTAATCAGAACACAGATTTGTACCTATTTTTCATGGGCCTTATACAGATTTTTAATGTTGCCAGGTTGAGAGGTATGCAGGTAATACAGGTTTACTACAGTAGGGAAATCCATGTATTATTTATTGCCTTTTAATTGCACAGTTGGTAGTGTACAGTACTAAAGAAACATAGTGCAAATGATAATATACAGTAAGACAGGTACATGGTACAGGTATAGAGAGTGCACTAGTGAACATGTGTAACAGTGTCTATTCATGGTGCAAGTGATACTGTACAACAATACAAGTGATGGTGTCCAGCAGTGTAAGTACCATATAATGTAGAGTTAGTGCAGTAGGAAACCTGTGCATCAGTATCTGTGGCACTGAGGTCTTTGTAACAGTACAGCTACATGACACAAGTGATACTGTACAGCAGTACAGGTAATTGTGTCCAGAAATGTAGGTACCATATAATGTAGAGTTAATGCAGTAGGAAACCTGTGTAATAAGTGTCTGTTTATGGTAAAGATAATAGTGTGTAGCAATACACATGACAGAGTCCAACAGTTGAGGTATAGGTAATACAGAGTTAGTGCAGAGAGGAACCTGAATAATGTGTCTGTTCATGGCAGAGGTGATAATGCACAGTAGTGCTGTACATGGTATAGGTAGCACAGAGTGCAGTAGGAAACCTGTGTAACAGTATCTATGACACTGAGGTCTTTGTAACAGTGCAGCTACATGACTCAAGTGATAGTGTACAGTGGTACAGGTGATTGTGTCCTGCAGTATAGGTATATGGTAGAGGTAATACAGAGTTAGTGCAGTAGGAAACTCGAGTAATAATGTCTGTTCATGGTAAAGTGATAGTCCACAGCAGTGCTGTACATGGTGTAGGTGGCACAAAGTTAGTGTACTAGGAAACCTGTGTAATAGTGTCTGTTCATGGTACAGATGATAGTGCACAGCAGTACAGATAATTGTGTCCATCATTATAGGTATATGATACAGGTAGTACGGAGTTAGTGCAGTAGGAAGCCTGTGCAACTGTATCTGTGACACTGAAGTCTTTGTAACAGTACAGCTACATGATGCAAATGATACTGTACAGTGGTACAGATGATTGTGCCTAGCAGTAAAAGTATATGGTACAGGTAACATAGTACAGTAGGAAGCTCGAGTAATAATGTCTGTTCATGGTACATGTTATAATGTACAACAGTACAGAAACATAGTGCAGATCACACTGCACAAAAGGGCAGGTACATGGTGCAGGTAGCAGAAAGTACAGTAGTGAAATGTGTAATAGTGTCCATTCATGGTGTAAGTGATAATGTATAGTAGTACAGGTGACAGTGTCCAGCAGTATAGGTACCTGGTACAGGTAATACAGAGTAGTGAAATAGAAAACCTGAGTAAAAGTGTTTGGTCATGATACAGGTGATAGTGTATAGCAGTACAGGTACATTGTTCAGGGGATAGTGTACATCAGTACATGTACAAGATTCAAGTTCCAGAATGTTATTACATTACAAAACTGTTTAACAGTGTACACCAGTAGGTGTTTATGGTGGAGGTGATAGGAAATAAAAGTGCAGATGATAGTATACAGCTCTACATGCATATAGTACAGGTGGTACAGAGTACATACAGTAGGGGACCTGTGTAACAGTGTTTGTTTTTGGTAGTGTACAACAGTGCATGTATATGATACAGGTGGCACAGAGTTAGTACAGAAGGGAACCTGTGCAACAATATCTGTGAAAGTAAGCTCTTTTTAGCCTTACAGCTATGTAGTGCGGGTGGCACAGGTGCATAATACAGATGATATATGGCAGTACTGGCATGTACATAGTATAAGTAATAGTGTAAAACAATAAAGTTATGTGGTACTGTTGGCACAGAGTAGTTTCAGTTGGGAACCCAGTATAACATGTTCATGGTGCAAGTGATTAACTAATTAATTAATGCACAGGTCCATACAGGAAGCACAGTCGGGAACTTCTGTAAACATAGCTGTTCATGAGACAGTGTAGAAAAGATAATGTATATGATACAGGTAGTACTGCAGATCAGTACAGGTACATAATACAACTGGCCTAGATTTAGTGCAGCAGGGAACCTGTATAACTGTGTCTTTTCATGACATACGTGATGGTGAACAGTAATAGAGCTACATGATAAAGGTGATATTGTACAACAGTAAAAGTGCATAATGCAGGTCATTGTGTACAGCAGTACTGGAAGGTACCTGTTGCAAGTGGTAGTGTAGAGCAGTAAAAGTATGTGTGCTCTGGGTACAAGGTTGTAGTGTATAGTGAAACAAGTAAACACTACACATGGGACAAAGTTAATGCAATAGGAAACTTGGGTGACAGTGTTTTTCATGGTGCAAGTAAGAGTGTATGACAGAACAAGCATTTGGTACTGGTGATAGTGTACAGTAATACAGGTGTGCTGTACAGGTAGCAGAAAATTAGTGTAGTAGAAAACTTGTGTAACAATATCTAGTCATGGTACTGGTGAAAGTGAAGCCTTTATAGCAATTCATGTTTGTAGTGTAGGTGATAGTGTTGCAAACAACATGTGCATCATAACAAGATTATGTCACATGTGGCAGAGAGCAAGGGGAGCATGTAATGCAACAGTTCATGGAACAATAGCGGGAGCATGCCACAAAAGACTGAGACCTCTGTTGAAGTACATGTATGTGGTACAGGTAATAGTGTTCTAAGAGAATGTGCATCACTACTGGTTTATGTCACATGTAGTAGAGATCATGGGAAGCATGTAATACTACAGTTCATGGAACAGTTGGGAGAGAATAGCACAGTAGAGAGTGACCTCTGTAACAGTATTATGTGGTACAGGTAAGAGTGCTGTAAGGATTAAGTGCATTTCTACAGGTTTATCCTACAAGAGGTAGAGAGCATGGAGAGCAGGTAATACTACATTTCATGCCACAGAAGAGGGAAGTATAGCACAAAGATTGAAACTTTTGTAGCAGTACATGCATGTGGTACAGATAAAAAGACTTTGTGCATCACTACAGGTTTATGTTAACTGTTGTAAAGAGCATGGGGAGTATGTAAAACTACAGTTCATAAAAGAGTTATGTGAGTATGGCAGAGTAGAGTCAAACCTCTGTAGCAGTACATGCATGTGATACAGGTAATAGTGATGTAAAGATAATGTACATCAACACATGTTTATGTTATATACCGAGAGAATGGGGAGCATGTAACGCTGCAGTTCATGGAACAGTTTAGGGAGTATAGCACAGCAGAGTGAGAACTCTGTCACAGTATGAGTATGTGGTACAGGTAATAATGTTGTAAGGGGTATGTGCATCACTAGATATTTGTGTCACATGTGCTAGAGAGCATAGGGAGCATGCAACGTTGCAGTTCATGGAACAGTTTACGGAGTATAGCACAGCAGAGTGAGAACTCTGTCACAGTATGAGTATGTGGTACAAGTAATAATGTTGTAAGGGGTATGTGCATCACTAGATATTTGTGTCACATGTGCTAGAGAGCATAGGGAGCATGTAACACTACAGTTCATGGAACACATTAGGGAGTATAGCACAGCAGAGTGAGAACTCTGTCACAGTATGAGTATCTGGTACAGGTAATAATGTTGTAAGAGGTATGTGCATTACTAGATGTTTGTGTCACATGTTAGAGAGCACAGGGAGCATGTAACACTGCAGTTCATGGAACAGTTTAGGGAGTATAGCACAGCAGAGTGAGAACTCTGTCTCAGTATGAGTATGTGGTACAGGTAATAGTGTTGCAAGGGGTATGTGCATCACTAGATGTTTGTGTCATGTGCTAGAGAGCATAGGGAGCATGTAACACTGCAGTTCATGAAACAGTTTAGGGAGTATAGCACAGTAGAGTGAGAACTCTGTCACAGTATGAGTATGTGGTACAGATAATAATGTTGTAAGGGGTATGTGCAACACGAGATGTTTGTGTCACATGTGCTAGAGAGCATAGGGAGCATGTGGCACTACAGTTCATGGAACAGTTTAGGGAGTATAGCACAGTAGAGTGAGAACTCTGTCACAATATGAGTATGTGGTACAGGTAATAATGTTGTAAGGGGTATGTGCATCACTAGATATTTGTGTCACATGTGCTAGTGAGCATAGGGAGCATGCAACGTTGCAGTTCATGGAACAGTTTATGGAGTATAGCACAGCAGAGTGAGAACTCTGTCACAGTATGAGTATGTGGTAAGGTAATAATGTTGTAAGGGGTATGTGCATCACTAGATATTTGTGTCACATGTGCTAGAGAGCATAGGGAGCATGTAACACTACAGTTCATGGAACACATTAGGGAGTATAGCACAGCAGAGTGAGAACTCTGTCACAGTATGAGTATCTGGTACAGGTAATAATGTTGTAAGAGGTATGTGCATCACTAGATGTTTGTGTCACATGCTAGAGAGCATAGGGAGCATGTAACACTGCAGTTCATGGAACAGTTTAGGGAGTATAGCACAGCAGAGTGAGAACTCTGTCACAGTATGAGTATGTGGTACAGGTAATAGTGTTGTAAGGGGTATGTGCATCACTAGATGTTTGTGTCACGTGCTAGAGAGCATAGGGAGCATGTAACACTGCAGTTCATGGAACAGTTTAGGGAGTATAGCACAGCAGAGTGAGAACTCTGTCACAGTATGAGTATGTGGTACAGGTAATAATGTTGTAAGGGGTATGTGCATCACTAGATGTTTGTGTCACATGTGCTAGAGAGCATAGGGAGCATGTAACACTGCAGTTCATGGAACAGTTTAGGGAGTATAGCACAGCAGAGTGAGAACTCTGTCACAGTATGAGTATGTGGTACAGGTAATAATGTTGTAAGGGGTATGTGCATCACTAGATGTTTGTGTCACATGTGCTAGAGAGCATAGCAGCATGTAACACTGCAGTTCATGGAACAGTTTAGGGAGTTTAGCACAGTAGAGTGAGAACTCTGTCACAGTATGAGTATGTGGTACAGGTAATAATGTTGTAAGGGGTATGTGCATCACTAGATGTTTGTGTCACATGTGCTAGAGAGCATAGGGAGCATGTAACACTGCAGTTCATGGAACAGTTTAGGGAGTATAGCACAGTAGAGTGAGAACTCTGTCACAGTATGAGTATGTGGTACAGGTAATAATGTTGTAAAGGGTATGTGCATCAGTAGATATTTGTGTCAAGTGCTAGAGAGCATAGGGAGCATGTAACACTGCAGTTCAAGGAACAGTTTAGGGAGTATAGCACAGTAGAGTGAGAACTCTGTCACAGTATGAGTATGTGGTACAAGTAATAGTGTTGTAAGGGGTATGTGCATCACTAGATGTTTGTGTCACATGTGCTAGAGAGCATAGGGAGCATGTAACACTGCAGTTCATGGAACAATTTAGGGAGTATAGCACAGTAGAGTGAGAACTCTGTCACAGTATGAGTATGTGGTACAGTTAATGTTGTAACGGGTATGTGCATCACTAAATATTTGTGCCACGTGCTAGAGAACATAGGGAGCATGTAACACTACAGTTCATGGAACAGTTTAGGGAGTATAGCACAGCAGAGTGAGAACTATGTCACAGTATGAGTATGTGGTACATGTAATAGTGTTGTAAGGGGTATGTGCATCTCTAGATGTTTGTGTCACATGTGCTAGAGAGCATAGGGAGCATATAATGTTGCAGTTCATGGAACAGTTTAGGGAGTATAGCACAGTAGAGTGAGAACTCTGTCACAGTATGAGTATGTGGTACAGGTAATAATGTTGTAAGGGGTATGTGCATCACTAGATGTTTGTGTCACGTGCTAGAGAGCATAATGAGCATGTAACACTGCAGTTCATGGAACAGTTTAGGGAGTATAGCACAGTAGCGTGAGTACTGTGTCACAGTATGAGTATGTGGTACAGGTAATAATGTTGTAAGGGGTATGTGCATCACTAGATGTTTGTGTCATGTGCTAGAGAGCATAGGGAGCATGTAACACTACAGGTCATGTAACAGTTTAGGGAGTATAGCACAGTAGAGTGAGAACTCTGTCACAGTATGAGTACATGGTACAGGTAATAATGTTGTAAGGGGTATGTGCATCACTAGATGTTTGTGTCAAATGTGCTAGAGAGCATAGGGAGCATGTAACACTACAGTTCATGGAACAGTTTAGGGAGTATAGCACAGTAGAGTGAGAACTCTGTCACAGTATGAGTATGTGGTACAGGTAATAGAGTTGTAAGGGGTATGTGCATCACGAGATGTTTGTGTCACATGCTAGAGAGCATAGGGAGAATGTAACACTACAGTTCATGGAACAGTTTAAGGAGTATAGCACAGTAGAGTGAGAACTCTGTCACAGTATGAGTATGTGGTACAGGTAATAGTGTTGTAAGGGGTATGTGCATCACTAGATGTTTGTGTCACATGTACTAGAGAGCATAGGGAGCATGTAACACTGCAATTCATGGAACAGCTGATAGTGGTAAAACACACTGGAGTGAAACCTCTGTAGAACTACATGTTTGTGGTACAGGTAATAATGTTGAAAGGAGTATGTACATCACTATAGTTTTATGATACATGCAATTGAGTGCATGGGGAGCATGTGACCCTACAGTACATGCAACAGTTGGGGGAATATAGCACAGAAGAGTGAGATCTTTGTAGCTCACATGTACAGTAATAGTGCTTTAGGAAGTAAGGGCATCACTACAGGTTTCTGTTACCTTTGGTAGATAGCATGGGGAGTATATAACACTACAGTTCATCAAACAGCTGGAGGAGTATAACACAGTAGACTGAGACCTCAATAACAGCACATATAAGTTGTGCAGGTAACAATGTTGTAAGAATTGTGTGCATCACTACAGGTTTATGTTACATGTGGTAAAGAGCATGGGGAGCATTTAATACCACAGTTCATGAAACATTTGGGGGAGTACTGCACAGTATAATGATATCTGTGTAGCAGTACATGTATTGGGTACATATATTAGTGTTGTAAGAAGTATGTCCATTACTGCACATTTATTTTACCTGTGGTAGAAAGCATGGGAGCCATGTAGTAATACACTTTGTGGAACAGTTAGAGGAGTGTAGCACAATAGAATGAAACCTTTGTAACAGTACATGTGTGTGGTGTAGGTAATATTGTTGTAAGGAGTATGTGTATCCATGTAGGTGTATGTTAAATGTGGGAGAGAGAGCATGGGGAGCATGTAACACAACAGTTCCTGGAAGAGTTGGTGGGACTATAGCACAGAGAGTGGGACATATGTAACAATACCTCTATGTTGTACAGGTAATACTGTTGTAAAGAGTGTGCCTCCTTATAGGTTGATGTAACATGTGGTAGAGAGCATGGGGAGCATGTAACACTACAGTTCATGGAACAGTTGGGGGTATAGTACATAGAGGGAGATCTCTGTAGCAGTGCTTTTATGTGGTACATATAACAGTGTTGTGAGGAGTATGTGCTTCACTACAGGGTTAAGTTACATGTGGGAGAGAGAAAGGAGAGCATGTAATAATACTACAGTTCATAGAACAGCTGCTGGGGTATAGCATATAGAGTAAGACCTGTGTAGCAGTACATGTATATTGTAGAGGTAATAGTGTTGTAAGGAGTATGTTTATCACTACAGGTTGATGTCACATATGGCAGATAGCATGAGGAGCATGTGATACTACAGTTAATAGAACTGTTGGGTTGAGTATAGCACACAGAGTGAAACCTCTGTAGCAGTGCATATATGTGGTACAGTTAATACTGTTGTGAGGAGATCCCTACAGGTTTATGTTACATGGGGAGCATGCAACACTACAGTTCATGGAACAGCTGGAGGTACTATAGCACAGTGTACTGAGACCTCTGTAGCAGTACATATATGTGGTACAGTTAATACTGTTGTGAGGAGATCCCTACAGGTTTATGTTACATTTGGATCATGTAACACTACAGTTCATGAACAGCTGGTGGTACTATAGCACAGTATACTGAGACCTCTGTAGCAGTACATATATGTGGTACAGTTAATACTGTTGTATGGAGATCCCTCCAGGTTTATGAGGAGCATTTAATACTACAGTTAATGGAACTTTTGGGTTGAGTATAGCATATAGAGTGAAACCTCTGTAGTAGTACATATATGTGGTACAGTTAATACAGTTGTGAGGAGATCCCTACAGGTTTATGTTACATGGGGAGCATGCAACACTACAGTTCATGGAACAGCTGGGGGTACTATAGCATAGTATACTGAGACCTCTGTAACAGTACATGTATGCAGTACAGGTAACAGCTTTGTCAGGAGTATGTGCATCACTATAGGTTATCTTAAATGTGGAAGAGATCACGGTAAGTGAGCATGAAGTTCTACAGTTCACTGAAGAGTTGGGGGTGTGTAGCACATAGAGTGAGACCTGTGTATAAGTACGTGTCTGCTATAGGCGATAGTGCTGTAATGAATATGTGCATTACTGCAGTTTTCTGTCACATGTGGTCAATAGCATGTGGAACATATAACACTGCATTTGATGGAACATCTGAGGGTTTACTGCGAAGAAAAGTGAGACCTCTGTAGCAGTACATGTGTCTAGTACAGTTAATGGAGTTGTAAGGAGTAAGTGCATCACTACACATTTATATCACACTCATTCCAGTTTATGTTGTATGTGGTAGGGAGCATCAAGAGAAAGTCATACCACAGTTCATGGAACAGCTGCTGAGAGTACAGCACAGTAGATTCAGACCTCTGTAGCAGTGCATTTATGTGGTACAGGAAATACTGTTGTAAGAAGTGTGTGTGTCACTGCGGGTTTATGTTACATGTGGTAGAGAACATGGGGAGCATGTAACACTACATGTCATAGAACAGCTAGTGGGAGTATAGCCCATAGAGGGAGATCTCTGCAGCAGTGCATTTATGTGGTACAGATAACAGTGTTGCAAAGAGTATCTACATCCCTACAGATTTATATGACTTGTGGTAAAGAGCATGGGGAGCATGCAATGCAGCAGTTCATGTAACGATTTTGGGGGATTATGGTTTGTTGTGCCTGTCCAGCAGTGACACGAGAGATGATTCCCAGGGTAACACACAGCATGAGACCACTGTAACTGTACGTGTATGTGGTACATGTAATAGCATTGTAAGGAGTATGTGCATCACTACAGGTTTATGTAGGATGTTTTAGTGAGCACAGAAGATGGTAGCACTGTATTTTCTGGCACAGTTCTGGGAGTCTAGCACAGTAGAATGAGGCCTCTGCAGCAGTACATATATATGGTACCGGTAATAGTGTTGTAAGGTGTATGTGCATCATTACATGTTTATGTTACATGTGATAGAGAGCATGGGGAGCATGTAACACCACAGTTGATGAAATTCTTGCAGGGAGTACAGCACATAGAGTGAGATGTTTATAGCAGTACATGTATGTGGTACAGGTGATACTGTTGTAAGGAGTATGTGCATCACTACAGGTATAAGTTACATGTGGGAGACAGAATGGGGAGCATGTAACACAAGCATTCATGGAACACTTGGGGAACTGTAGCTGCTAGAGTGAGACCTCTGTAGCAGTACATATCTGTGGCACAGTTAATGGTGTTGTAAGGAGTATGTGCAGCTCTACGGTTTTATGTCACATGTGGAATACATGTGAGGCAGGATACCACATAGAATGAGACCTCTACAGCAGCACACAAATGTGCTACAGGAAATAGAGTTGTAAGGAGTGTGTTCATCACTAGAGTTTTATGTCACAAGTAGTAGAGAGCATGGGGTGTAGGTAATCTACAGTTCATGGAACAGTTTAGGGAGTATATCACAGAAAAATGAGACCTCTTTAGGAGTGCATGTTTGTGATACAGATGATATTGTAAAAAGTACGTGCATCACTACAGGTTTATGTTACACTTGGTTGTGAGCATGAGGACCACGTAACACTATGAGGTTCATGGAACAGTTGGTGGCTGTCTACTACACAGAGTGAGATGTCTGTAGGAGTACATGTATATAGTACAGGTAATACTGTTGTAAGGAGTATGTACATCCCAACAGGTATATGTTACATGTACTAGGTAGCATGCAGAACTTTTAACAGTATATTTCATGGAACGGTTGAGGGGAGTATAGTATACAGAGTGTGACCTCTGTAGCAGTACATGATGTCATTCAGGTAGTCATGTTTTAAGGATCATGAACATCATTACAGGTTGATGTCATATGTGGCAAAGAACATGCTGAGAATGTAATACTGGAGTTCAAGGAACAGTTGGTGGGAGTATAGCACAGTAGAGTGAGTACTCTGTAGCTGTACAAGTATGTGGTACAGGTAATAGTGTTTTAACAAGCATGTGTATCACCCAGGTTTAAGTTACATATGGAAGACAGCATGGGGAGCATGTAACATTGCAGTTCCTAAAATAGTTGTGGGGAGTAGAGCACATAGAGTGAGACCTGTGTAGCAATACTTGCACGTGATACAGGTAATAGTGTTGTAAGGAGTATGTGCATTACTACAAATTCATTTTACTTGTGATAGAAAACTTGGGGAGCCTTAAACATCACAGGTCATGGAGCATACTGGGGGAGTATAGCACAGAGTGAAACCTCTGTAGCAGTACATGTATTTGGTACAGATATTAATGTTTTAAGGAGTATGTGCATCACTACATGTTTATGTTACATGTGATAGAGAGCATGGGGAGCATGTAACATTACAGTTCATGAAACAGTTTGAGAGAGTATAGCACATATAGCGATACCTGTGTAGCAGTACATGTATGTGGTATTGCTAATAGTAAAGGTTTGTTGTACATGTTGTAGTGAGCATTGGGAGCATGTAACACTACAGGTAATGGAACAGTTGGGGGAGTATAGCACAGTAGATTGAAAACTCTATAGTGGTTCATGTATGTAACACAAGTAATAGTGCTGCAATGACTATGTGCATCACTACAGGTATAAGTTACATGTGGTAAAGAACATGGGGAACATTTAATAATACAGTTTTTGGAACTGTTGGGAGAGTATAGCACAGTAAAGTGAGAACTCTGTAGCTGTGCATGTATATGGTACAGGTAATAGAATTGTAAGGAGTATGTGTATCACTACAGGTTATGTCATATGTGATAGAGAGTAGGGGAAGCATGTAATTCTACAATTTATGAAACTGCTTGAGAAATATGGCAGAGTACGTGTTATGTGGTACAGGTTGTAAGGAGTATGTGCATCATTACAGATTTTTATTACATGCTCCCCGTTCTCTCTCTCACATGTAACAATAAACTGTGGTGATGCACATATTCCTTACAACACTATTACCTGTACAACTTACATGTAATGATACAGAGGTCTCACAATATGTGCTATACTACCTCCAACTGTTCCATTAACTGGAGTATTGCATGCTCCCAATGCTCTCTACCACATGTAACATAAACCTGTAAAAATGCACATACTCCTTACAAAACTATTACCTGTACCACATACATGTACTTCTACAGAGGTTTTACTATACTGTTCTATACTTCCCCGACTGTTCCATGAACTGTTATGTTACATCCTCCCCATACGCTCTCCCACATGTAACATAAAGCTGTGGTGGTGCATATAGTCCTTACAACAATATTACCTGTACCACATACATGTAATGCTACAGAGGTCTCACTCTGTGTGCTATACTCCTCCAAATTGCTCCATGAATTGTAGTGTTATATGCTCCCCATGCTCTCTACATGTAACACTGCAATTCATGGAACAATTTGGAGGAGTATAGCACACAGAGTGAGACCTTTCTAGCAGTACATGTATGTGGTACAGGTAATAGTGTTGTAAGGAGAAGGTCTATCACTACAGGTTTATGTTACACACAGTAGTGTGCATTGAGACTGAATGGAGAGATGATAAATCAGCAAGCTAAAGCGAGAAGTATTACTGGAAATTAATTCATCCTCAGGTCTTGGCAAGTACCTTCACAAAGTGGAGCCTGTTTTTTTTTTTCACAAAGTCTCACCAAGACAACACTGATATGTACAGCATATGTCATGGACAGAGATAGGTTAAAAAATAAAAAAAGATTGCTGGGTGCACATCATCCAGGATAAGAAAGTGCCAAATTCTGGTAAGCACAGTGGCGCTAGGACTGGAAAAAATGAGAGTGTAGAATCCTATATACACAGAAACATTCCTACAATGGAGCTAGGCCAGGCTTGGGGGGTGGTCCCCTTGTTGTAGAAGGAAGTAGTAGTCCACAAAAATAACAAAAACTGATAGGCCAAAAAAAAGACCAATAAAGATGATAGAGTGGACTATTGAGGATAAGAAGTAAATTATGAATTTCTAGACAACAGACATACAAAATACCTGCAGAGTGAAGCATTTAGTGTAGAAAGTCTAACACAAGTTACATCACAGCATGTTGGAATAGCAGGTCCCCCAAGCAAGGAAAAACAGAAGGAACAGGAGACATCTGAAGAAGAAATGTGGAAATGGGGAAGAAAAATAGATTTAATATGGTGCAACATTTATGCAAAAGAGAAAGTAAAACTAAATACAAAAAGAGCAGTACCAAAGTTATTTGAAGAAAAGTACCGGCAAAGGCAACCAGATATGGAATTTTGCAATACCAAAAAAAAAAAAAAAAGAAAACAAAGAGGAAAAGTAGAAAAGAGGATTAGTAATGGAGACATTAAAGAAAGAGAAACTGGGGTTATGGAGTACCTGCAAAGTGAATGATTTAGTGTAGAAAATCTAACTGTGATAACATCATGGCAGGATAGAGCAATGTATCCCCAAATTAAGGAGAAACCAGTAAAGCAAGAAGCATCTGATTAGTTGCCATATGAAGACACTTGGAGGCTTCCATAGGAAACCAGTACAAAAGTTCATTTGGAGTTGCACAGCAAGAGAAGGAAGAGGAAACTGTGTCACCTCTGACACAGTGTTGTGTAGTGACAGACTAGGAGTTCCCATATAAAAGAGCAATGGAGGACACAGGATGAAACTGATGAGAATGTGGTGCAGGAAGATGCTCTGGAACTTTCTGAAGAATGCCCGCATAAAACCCAAAATGTTAGAAGTTTGACAAAACAAATATATACAGTAATTAGGACTGCTCATAAAGATTCATGTGCTATAGCAGGAGCAAATAAGATACATTACTGTGCAGCTAAATTAATAACAGATAAAGTCTTACCGCAAAAACACAGGACAGTAAGGGAAATGAAAAGGGAGAAATCAAATGCCATCATGGAAGTATCAAATAGAAAAAACTAAAATCAACTAAGACAAGAAGTGTCACTGCTTGAAGAGTATAGAAAAGGGAACAGATAAAAAATACTCAGAAATATAGACATGATGAAAGCACTATGCAGTATTAGAACAAAATTAGAACAGATCAGGATCTATCGTAAACTGTCGCAAATAATAATCTAAAAATATCAGCACAGGCAGAAAAACGTAGACGATATGCAGATAAATATAAAGGAAAAGTACAAAATAAGCAATTTGTTGATGACCCAAAAAAAGTTTTATAGAGAATTGGGAAACAAGGTAAAAGGAATAGTTGCACCACCAAAAAAGAAGAAATCGATACATTTTGGAGAAATGTGTATGAAGATCCTGTAGATCATAACAAAGATGCTAAATGGATAGAACAAGTAAAAGAAAAAATAAGGCGTTCAAGTGTACAGGATATGAAATGTGATGAAGTAACAGCTAGAGAGATTGAAACAAAATTAAGAAAAGCCTCTAATTGGAAAACCCCAGGCCTAGATGCTGTACCTAACTTTCGGCTTAAAGTATTAACATCTTTACATGAAGTTTCAGCCATAAGTAAGAACTATTTGTATATGCACTCTGAATAGACACCAACTTGGTTAACAACATGAAAAACAATACTCTTACTTAACAGTGAACCTGAAATCTAGTCTAAAAAACTATAGACCAATAACTTGCCTTCTGACAGCATATAAATTATACACTGGAATTAATGACAGAGTTTATAGTCATATAGAAAAAAAATCAATCATGGCAATAGGACAAAAGGGTAACAAAAGAAAGTCATATGGAAAAAGGATTATTTTTTAAGTAAAGTCATAATGGAGAACTGTAAAAAGGGGAAGAGTGTAAGTATGGCATGGATAGACTACAAAAAAAGCATTTGACATTATTCCACATTCACTGATAAAAGAGTACTTAAAAATGTATAAGAAACACCCAACATTGATCAATTACATTACAGTGATCATGAAATAGTGGCAAACGACTTCACAGTTAAGCCCTGGTAAAAGCCAAATTATTATTTCAGGGATAAAAATCCAAAGGGGGATATTCCAGGGTGACTCTCTGTCACCACTGCTCTTTTATCTTGCCCTTAAACCATTAAGCTTTCTACTTAACAGATTAGGTCATGGCTACAGTCTGGTTCCCAGAAAACAACAAAATGTAAAGACTTATCATCTTCTTTTGATAGATGATGTAAAACATTATAGTTCATCAGATGAGGAACTGAAAGCACAACTGCAAGTGGTCAAAACTTTTTCGGATGATATAAGGATGTAATTTGGTCTTGATAAATGTGCAAAAGCAACCTTTAAAGCAGGAAAACTGCAGCACCAAGAAAACATCAGTTTGAGACAAGAATGTAATATAAAAAAACTTGAGCAAGAGGGATTGTTTAAATATTTGAGAATTGATTATCAACAAACAATAAAACATTTACAAATGTGAATCAAACTTGTAAGGAATATTTAGAAGACTACAATTAATACTGAAAACAGAGCTGACATCTAGGAACAAATTCCAGGCTATAAACCAATTTGCTCTTCATGTCCTAACCTACAGTTTTGGAGTGACTGACTGGCCCCAAAAGGCATTGTATCACTTGGACAGGAAGACAAGAAGAATGCTTCATGCTTATCAAATGATTTATAAAAATCAGTGTATACCAAGACTATATATTCCCCATTCAAAAGGTGTTATGGGCCTCCTCGAAACTGATTACATGTATAGATCTGCAATCGTAGGACTGCATATGTATCTGCTGACCTCACAAGATCTAAACATTGCGAAAGTTTTAAAACATGAAGTGAATAAGTCTAAGATGGTTTACCTGCTTAGTTTAGCAGAAGCATGTCCCTGCTTAGTTTATCAGAAGCATATCAACATTAAGCAGGAACGGAACTCAAACCAGAAGTAAATAAAAAGGTCATGCAGCAACTGAATGTGCCAAAAAAACAAAAGAAAGAATATAAGGTGAAGGATCAGATTAGAAGGCAAGAAATGTGCAAAATGCATAAATATACTTACAAGTATAGAAAACTTCTGGAAGAACCTCAAGATGATCAGGATCAAATGCAGAAATTGTTACAGACAGGTGAATTTAAACCAAAAGATGGAAGGTTAATACTGGTGGCCCTACTATGTACATGGTGGTTTACAAAGTCCATTGAATATGTGGGAGAAACAGACAAATGTGGGCTTTATAAAATAGAACTGGAAACAGTCACACATCTTGTTGCTGGTTGTGATACACTAATGGCAGGAGGACTGTGTACTGAAAGCCATAATAATATGGCAAGACTGTTACATTGGGGATTGTGCAAACATTATAGTACTGAAGTAGCTGAGAAGTATTGGAAACATGAGCCACAAAGCATTATAGAACATGATGAAGTTTATATCACATGGATCACCCATTACCAGCAGTTATAAAAAATGGATGAGAAAACCAGATATAGTAGTCCATGAAAAGAAGACAAAAGTAGCATTAATCATTGAAACTGCAACACTCAGTGACTACAGTGTCTTGGGTCTTTGTGACACAAAGTCATACAATTCCAGGATTTGCAGGCAGAAATGAGAGCCATGTGGAAGAAGGATAGCTAGACAGTTCCCATAAGAGTAGAAGCAACGGGTCTTATAAAAAAAAGAATATACAATTGTACTTGGGTATGTTACCGATACATGTAACTCCGTATGAATTGCAGGAGTCAATACTGGGTACATTGTAGGTGCTGAGAAGAGCACTTCTGACTAACACCAAAGATAGGAACACTACTAATTTTATGAACTTTAATCATACTTTGACTTAGGAGTGGGGTCCATCCCTGTCATAATATTAGAAACCCAAAAGAGGGTGAAATTACTGTTGTAGCAGTTTAACCTGTTTGAGGAAAAATGGGATGGGGAAGAGAGAAGGCAGTAGGAGTGATTAGAGGGGGACCTTGATTGACTCAAGACACCACACCAGAGCCCACATCTGAAGAAGTGCTGGAAACGAAAATGCAAACTGTGGATACGTTTATGTGCTTGTTGTTTTATTCGTGCGAGTTTGCAGTGCCTATTGTGTTCATTAAAGTGCCTCACCCGCATTTTGATCTGTGGCTTCATTGTTTCATCATGGGTTGGTACCTATTTTCTAGAAACCCAAAAGACTTGGAGAAATTTAAAAAAATTGCAGCATACTGTACTACAGTTCTTGGAACAGTTAGGGAAATATAGCAAAGTAGAGAGAAGCCTCTATAGCACTACTTTTATGTTCTACAGGTAATAGTATCATAAGGGGTATGTGTATCACTACAGGTTTATGTTAGGTGTGCTAGAGAGCATGGGGATCCTGTAACACAACAGTTCATGGAACAGTTTGTTGAAGTATAGCACAGTGTAGCAAAACATCTTTAGAAGTACATATATGGTACAGGTTACACAGCAGAGTGAGTCCTCTTCAGCAGAACATGTATGTGGTACTAGTACTAGTAATAGTGTTGTAAGGAGTATTTCCATCACTACAGATTCATGTTGCATGTGGTAGAGGTATGGAGAGCCTGTGACAGTACAGTGCATGGAACAGTTTGGTAAAGTATAGCACAGTGTAGTAAAACATCTATAGAAGTACATCTATGGTACAGGTAATAGTGTTGTAAGGAGTATGTGCATCTGTAAAGGTTTATGTCACATGGGATAAAGAGTATTGGGAGCATGTAATACTCCAGTTCATGGAACAGTTGGAGGGAGTACAGCACATAGATTGAAGCCTCTGCAGCATTACATGTATGTGGTACAGGTAACACTGTTATAAGGAGTAAGTGCATCACTCAGGTTTATGTTACATGTGATAAAGGTAACAGTGTTGTAAGGAGTAAGTGCATCACTCAGGTTTATGTTACATGTGGTAGACAGCATGTGGAGCATGAACTACAGTTCATGGAATAGCTGGTGGAGTATAGCAGGCAGAGTGAGACCTTTGTAGCAGTACAGGTATGTGATACAGGTAAAAGTGTTGTAAGGAGTATGTACATCACTACAGGTTTATGTTACTTTCAATACACGTTTATGTTACATGTGATGGAGATCGTGGAGAGCATGTAATAGTGCAGTTTATGGAACAGCTAGTGGGAGTATAGCACAGTAGAGTCAGTCCTCTGTAGCAGTACATAGGTGTGGTACAGGTAATTTTGTTTTAAGGAAAATGTGCATCACTACAGGTTTATGTCAGATGTGGTATAGATCATAGAGAGCATGTAACTATACAGTGCATGGAACAGCTGGTGTGAGTATAGCATACAGAGTGAAACCTCTGTAGCAGTGGATGTATGTGGCACAGGTAATAATGGTATAAGGAATATGTGTATTACTACAGGTTTTTGTTACATGTAGTAAAATGCTTGGGGAGTATGCAATACTACAGTTCTTGGAACTGTTAGGGGAATGTAGCACAGTAGAAAGAGTCCTCTGTAGTAGTACATGTATGTGGTATGGGTAATCATATTGTAAAGGGTATTATGCATCACTACAAATTTAAAACTAAACTTTAAAACTAAACTAAACTAAACTAAACTTTAACCCACTCACATTCATCTCGTCCCTCAAAGAATGTAACTAGCATCCTCTAAAGTACCTCAGTCTAGATGATGCAGTTGAATTTTTTAATACCACCTTCCTGAACATCATTAATTACCATGCCCCCATAAGATTCTCCAGAACCAAAGCACAACCCTCCCCATGGCTACAGAAAACCACTAAGTCAGAAATGAAAAACAGGGATAAAGCCTGGGAGCACTGGCGCAAAACCAAAACCCCCTCAGCTAGACAGAAATTCCTAGAACTATGCAATAGAGTCAAAAAGCTAATAAAACAGGACAAATCCCAATACTACCAGTCTGCCCTAGTCTCCTCACAACACAGCCCCAAACAATTCTGTTCCTCCATAAACTCCATCCTCCACCCAGGTAAAGTCAGTACTCCTCCTCCTAACATCCCTCACTCCTCAGAAAATATTGCTACCTCATTCAACACACACTTCACCCAAACCATACTATCACTAGCTAAACAACACAACGCCGCTCCCTCCAACCCACACCTTCAACTAGTAATCTCCCCACTGCCTTCTCTTTTCTCCTGTACCTACCTCCAACATAAAAAAACTCTTAACTAAACTTAAACACACCAAATTAGCAGCAGACAGCCTCCCAAGTGAATACCTACAAATCGCAGCTGATGCTCTGGCCTACCCAGTATCCATCTTGATTAACCGATCTCTGTCAGAAAGTTACGTTCCCACACTGTGGAAAGTATCACATATAATTCCCTCCACAAAGGCGGACCCTCCACAGAACTAACCAATTACTGCCCCATAGCTATTCTCTCTCCACTCTCCAAAATACTAGAGAGATGCATACACTCTCAGGTCTCAGACTACCTCCTTACTAACAACCTCCTTTCCAGTACTCAGCATGGTTTCCGACCAAACCATAGCACCACCACTGCCTTACTCTCCTTTACTAACACTATCCTTCAGCATAAAAACAATGCTATCTCTCCTCTGCTACTTTCCTAGACCTATCTAAAGCATTTGACGTGGTTCCACACAAACAACTTATCTCTGTCCTCAATAACCTATCCTTCTCACAATCGGTCACCAACTGGTTTCAGAGTTACCTGTCTGACCGCCAACAATCCATTGTATGGCAGAATGACATATCTCCCCAACTACCTGTCTCCATAGGGTTCCCCAAGGATCCATCCTTGGACCCCTACTCTTCTCTGTTTACACCAATAATCTAGCCTCTGCCACCAAACATGGCACACTCATACAATACGCAAATGACTCGACCATCATCTGCTCAGCCCAGTCCCTACCAAAACTGCAAAAAGTCACACAGGAAGCCTTTTCCTCTGTTGAAACATGGTTATCCGATGCCCAATTAATACTCAACCCAAACAAAACTAAACTACTCATCTTCCAACCCACCAAACATACTCAAAACAACTCTCACTTTAACATCACGGCAAAAGACAACACCACTATATACCCAACTGAACACACCAAATTGCTAGGAGTGGAAATAGACAATAAACTAAAATTTGACATTCACATATCCATGACTATAAAAAAAGTCCACAAAAAACTAGGAGCGTTATACAGAAATAAGCAATTTCTCACCAAAGCAGCAAAGATTTCAATAGCAAATTCCCACCTTATCTCCACCCTACTTTATGCCTCTCCAATATATACCAACCTAAGGCAATGTGATCTAAACAAGCTAGAGACCTGCTACAACAAAATCGCCAAATTTGCCATGGGGGCATCCTACCGTATTCACCACTGTCTCTCACTTGCTGAACTGGGCTGGCTTGAACTCCCTCACCTCCTTCAGTGGTATCAACTCTCACTCACCCACAAATTAGTAAACCATCCACTAAATGTCCCATCCCTCCAGAATCTACTCCAACCCTATCGCACCACCAGACCACTAAGATCCAGCAGCAAAAATCACTTGCAGATCACTAAAGCCAATAACTCTGCTGGTGAAGCACTATTCTCTTGCGCCATAGCGCAATTATGGAACTCACTCCCACCCACAATTACCTCCATACCATCATGCACCCACTTCAAAACTTTACTAAAAGCGCAACTAAAAACATGCTGGCTATGCACTTGCAACTCCCACTCTAATATCATCCACCCCATCCAACCACTACCTTTCTTTCCACTCCACTAACTACCTTGATTATAGCAAGCTCAGATGCTCATAAGCCAGTACTTATTATACAGCACAAACTTCTTCTTCTTGTAACATTTGTTAATGTCTGGTATGCACTTCACAGATAAAGATTCTAGTTGTCTACTGATGTACTATGTTCTTCATCTGTAAATATGTTGTAAGTAATTGCTATGTAAATTGTTATTCACTATGTAATCCAATGTATATACTGTCTGTTTATTTTAACTGTGGAGCTTTTCTCCCTGGGCCTCCGCTGAAAATGGACCTACGTCCAGTCGGACACTCCCGGTCAACAAATTTAAATAAAATAAAAAAGTTTATGTTACATGTGGTAGAGCATAGGGAGCATGTAATACTATAATTCTTAGAACAGTTGAGGGAGTATAGAGCTATACAGTGAGACCTCTATAGCAGTACATGTATGTGGTACAGGTAATAGTACTGTACAGAAGTATGTGCATCACTATGGGTTTATGTTACATATGGTAGACAGCATGGGGAGCATGTAACACAACAGTTCATGGAACAGTTGGGGGAGTATAGCACAGTGTGGTAAAACCTCTGTAGAAGTACATGTATGTGGTACAGGTAATAGTTTTGTAAGGAGTATGTGCATCTTTACAGGTTTATGTCACATGGTAGAGAGCATTGGGAGCGTGTAACAATAAAGTCTGTGGAACACTTTTGGTGAATATAGCACAGTAGAGTGAGAACTATGTTGCAATACTTGTATGTGGTACATGTAATAGTGTAAGGGGTAAGTGCATCACTACATATTTATGTCTCTTGTGGTAGAGAGCATGGGGTGCATGTAACACTACAGTTCAATAAAAGATGGTGGCATTATAGCACATAGATTGAGAGCCGTGTAGCACTACATCTATGCGATACAGGTAACAGTATTGTAATGAGTATGTGCGTCACTACAGGTTTATGTTACATATGGGAGAGAGCATGGGGAGCATGTAACACTGCAGTTCATGGAACAGCTTGTGGGAGTATAGCACATTGAGTGAAAGCTCTGTAGCTGTGTAGGTTCATAATGTAGATGGTGATGAAGTAATTTATTCTTTTAGCACCACTAGTTCATTTCTCTGGTGGTAAGGGTGCAGGTAGGATGACTGTAATTTGGTGCACTTAATTTTGTAACAGAAACATTTAGGATACAAATGGTAGTTAGGTACTGTATTTGGTGTGTTTGTAACAGTAGATATTCATGGCATAATTTGTTGAACCTTTGTAACAGTGCAAGTGGTTTGTGGGTTGTGGAGCTAAGGAGACAACTGTAAGATGGAAGACTGTGTTTTGAAGTTACTGCTCATTTAACTGGTAATGCATGAAAAATAGGTGCACTTCTGCAGTGGGATGAAGGCTGAAGGGGTCCACTGGATTGTGATGTATTTGAGGATTTTTTTAGGTTTCTTTGTAAGAGGGAGTATTGTTCTCCCTGGGTGCTGTGTTTAGGGTCCTATAATATAAACTATGTGTCCGGGATGGAGAAGTTTTCAAGAAGTATAGTATCTGAGTTACTTGTGAGTCATTTTTGGGAAGGAGTGGGGTACTTTTTGCTAGAATATGAGGGTTTCATTTTAGAACCATGCATCATATTTCTGTGTAAGTGTTCAGAAATCTGACAGGACAGATCTTTATCTCAAATTCATATGCAGCGTCATACTTATGACATTCATTTCCCTTGTTTAACCCAGTGTCCATGGATGAATTACTGTAAATATACTACTGCAGGTTAGAATTACTAGAAAATGACTATGACATAGAGGGATAAAGGCCTAACTGCAGCCCAGGTAATCCAGATTTGATCAGTGTCTCTGGCATCTGAAGCACTGATAGGGAGGGATGGGCTTTTACCAATGGTATTTCCTGAAGGGAAGCATTGTCCAATGATGGAAGTAACACTCAGATGAGGTTGGTGATGCAGGAAGGTGGCAGAGAATGGGTACCATTAAGCCCCACTCCTGACACAGCCCTACAGAGAAAGTTTCAGGGAGAAAGTAAGGTGGTTGGTAGACCTAGTGATGGGCATGGAGCACTGAACCGAGTGCTGAAGAAAGTTTTGGGGAACAAAAAATGAGAACTATGGGAAAATAACTATCAGATTCAGAAACATACATCACATTACAAATAGAGTGTGCATGCAGGACCAAGTTTATATATGGATAAACATGAGAAAGCACTACTCAGTGCGATAATGGTGCAGAAGTGAGCATAATTAATGTAGTTAAGCAAAAACCCACCTGTGGCGTCTTTGTTTGAGGTGCATATTTTTTGTTTATAATTGCAGGAGTGCAAAATGTTATATGAAAAAAAATTATAAGGTGGTAAGCATCTGCTGTCACAATTTTGTTCCTTCTCAAACTAAAATGCAGCGAAGCATGCAGATTACTCACAGCAAAGGAATTAATTAAGTTTACAACGTTTTATACATAGGCTATTTTTTCTTTTATTTTGGGTGTTAGAGGCTTGATGATTGGGGATGAGGAGAATGATTCCATTGATTATGTTTATATATATATATATATATATATATATATATATATATATATATATATATATATATATATATATATATATATATTATATATATATATATATATATATATATATATATATATATATATATATAATTATTATAATTCCTGTTTTCAGAACATTTAAGTATAGGGAGACAACTAACAAAAATGCTTCCAAACATATGAGCCTGTATACAGATATTTAAAGGCAGTGTGTTACCTGAATGACAAAACGATTTGCAGTATGTTTGTGATCTTGAGCATTCAGTTATCTTTTATTGTGTGCCTTGTCTTGCTTTATTTATTTGCAGACTGGATAAATGAACTGGCATGTTTTTTCGCCCACCTGAGACCTTGTCAGGTGGGTCCACTATAAATGTTGAATGAGCCTATATATTCCAGGGCCACAGCAAACAGACGTTCCTATACTGGATGAGAATCCTACAGCCCATTTATTCCTGTCTAAGAGCCCAAAGGATCCCTTCTGTTCTGCAGCAATTTTTGTGGTGAGAAGCAGGTCTTAAGAGGTGGTCTACCCTGTCCATATTATTTGGGCCCTCTGAGCCAGCTGTTATTTTTACTTAATGGGGAAGAGTGCATTTGCAGGGTGTGTTTTCCCTTGGCTTTAGTTAACAATCACTATGGGAGTTTGGGTTCAGCTGGCTTGAACTCTCAACAAATATGAAAAGTTAATTTGAGCACAAAATTGACCAGGCATAAAATGGACCACAAGGACAGCTAGTCTAGTACATATGTATGAACCTGTGAAGTCTGCTGTATAAAACCTAGTACTCCAACTAGGTGTTGTCCTTGTAGTGAACCAGAATCTCTATCCCTCCAGAATGGGTGAAATGGCAATGGCTACTCTCGCTAATCCTTCTTGGTCAGCTCCTACAGATACCCGAGTTGCTTGTCAAACTTAGGTCTTCTGTTTCGCATTAAGGGCTTCATCCATTTGCACCATGGAATTGAGATAATGAACTGATTCTTCCTGGACTCTTCAGCTGTGTTCCTTTCCACAACAACAAATGCAGACAAGTTAGTGTACTTAATGTAATTAGTTCTACATTATATTTTTCCATACTGTAAGCATACATGTGTGTGTGTGTGTGTGTGTGTGTGTGTGTGTGTGTGTATACATGTATATAATATATAGAATATGTATATGTGTGTATATATACATTTTTTTTTAAATTGTGTTATGACATGAGTGAATGAAGAAAAACGGAGTCCTGGCTGCACTGATGAGGGGACATTAATCATAGTGGTGCAGAGCATGGCAATTCAGCTTCACACTGCTTGCTGCTCAGGTTCGTTTCCCAGATGGAATGCATTGTGTGCGAAGTCTGCAGGTTTTCAATATGTCTGGATTTTTTTTCTTTTTGCTAAGGTCTCTGGTTTCTTTCCACATCTCGAAGACATACTGATAAGCAAGCTGGCAGTCTTTAGTTTCCTGGAAATGTGCTTGCAGTGTGCACACGAATATAAGTTTATAGAACTTTGCTGTGGGCTGGCATCCTCTTCTGAACTAGTTTCTGTCTTTTGCCCATTCTTTGCTGAAAAAGGTTCCTGCTACCCCATGACTCCTAGTAGGATAAAGTTGGTAGTGGAGAATGACTAAAAGTGGCAACCAGTTCATCTGCACTGAGTTTTAATATAGCTTGTTACAGTGTCATTTAAAAAGTTCACATTTATCTGTTTGTGTAATGCAATTCAGAATAAGCAAACAAATTCTGCTTTCAGGTACCAGAAAGCTTTGAAGACGTTGCTGTCAGATTTTCAAGAGAGGAGTGGAAGATGCTAAGTAAAGATCAAAAAGAGCTACACAGAGAAGTGATGGTACAGAACTATGAGAACATGGTATCTGTAGGTAAGGGGGATCATAGAGATGTTTTCATAATTTGGGGGTGTATATTACTATCTGTTTATCTAGTCCTTGATAACTAGCTAAGACTTAGTATTCACAATTGTTTTTTTTTTTCCAGAGGTGAACTAGGTAATTTAATATTGGTAACTAACCTCCTCACAGCTGCCCACTTTACAAATGGTAGTTCTGAGAATCAAACTGACGTCTGTCATACATTTTATTAGGTAAACTAGTGTAGCATGTGTTCAGCAACTCTTGATGCCAGAGAAATAAACAGTCCTAACACACACACACACACACACACACACACACACACACACACACACACACACACACACACACACACACACACATATATATATATATATATATATATATATATATATATATATATATATATATATATATATATATATATATATATATCACTATAGACAGTATATATTTCAGTACTATTTCTGTTTTTTTTTCTTTATGTAGAAAATAACCCATAGCTTCTGTGCACTAAGCTCCCAGATAAAGCACATGTAAAAGTGAATGACTTGACTTTGGTATCTGAACTCCTTGAAGGGAGGGATGGAGTATAAAGTCAAGCACCAGCGTAGGAGATAAGCTCAGCTTTCTTTTGATTCAGTATGTGGTACATTAGACCGCTATCATACACAAAAGCCTTTCCCTTTCTGTTATACAGTGTTATCTGTTATACACCTGACTATTTGTTTGCTGATGAATTTTATTGTAACCTGTGTCAGTTGCCTTCTGCCTAATCTTTATCTGGGCTCACTGGGCATGTACTATGACAGAGATGATGGCTGATTTTCATCACAATTTCCACCTCTCCCCCCGCCCCACAGTGGTCCAACATCTAATGACATTATGGGAGAAGGGAGGAGCTCGGTGCTGTAAGTGCTGTCTCTACCACAGGTGCAAATCTTGACAGTTATCCCCCTTTCCTGGTTCTGAAAACAGAGGTAATCCAAAGTGCTTGAGTGAAGTCTGTTATCCCATCTGTGACCCAGAGGGTGACAGGACTAACTAGAAACAGAATAAAAAGGGTTAGTCTGGATAAAAATCTCTTTATCTGGAAAATCTGGGAGACTCTCTCTCTCTCTCTGATATCCTCCATGTTGGAGGAATAAGGACTCCATGTTGAAGTTCCAAGCAGTTTATTTAGTTAGGTAAGTAGGTAAAGGATTAGAACAAGAACACTTGTCCATCTATCTACTTAACTGAATAAACTACTTTAAACCTCAACACGGAGTCCTTATTCCTCCCACGGGGAAGATATCAGAGAGGCAATCTCCTAGATCTGCTAGATAAAGGGATTTTTATCTGGACTAATCCTTTTAATGAACTTAAACACTATATACAAAAGACCTGGTCCTGCCCATGTCTAACCCCCCCATGCTGACTTTATCATTATCTCGTCTTTTACTCATCTAATTTATATCACCCCCTTTTTTCTCATCTTCTCTCTGTCATGTAATTTCTATATTATTATTTTTCCTGGATTTAAAACATAATACTTATGTCAACACCATCTCTCTTTCTGTCAAATAGTTTTAGTGTATCTCATATGTTGTACCTTTTTGTAATTCTATTTTTTTATTTCTATTGCAGTATGCAGTGATGTAAACTGTAGCTAATATAACTGATATGTTTTCTGCACAACTAACCAGTTTTGTTATGTTGCTAATTTTTACAAGATTTGCCTAGTAGAATTCCCCATAGTACCCGCTTTCCAAGCACTGCCAACGATACATAAAGATTCTTTAAACCCACCATTGTGACCAATAGTAGCAGGACGAGGTTGGGTTACAGAAACCATGTCCATGTATGTAGAGAGACAAGTAAGATCTGTGCTAAAAAATTATAATATTGTTTTCAGTGATACGAAACATTTTCGTTTAGATCTTTGTGATGAATGCTCTATTACACATACATTGATGTGAATTCTAATTATTTATTTGTGATTCTAGATATTTACTTATTGTTCACTGTCATACCGAACAACATAGGGTTGGAATATTTAAAAGCATTTTTGCTTGAACACAGTACTTATAGTCTGTTTAGGATTGATGTATTATGTTTGTTTGTGGAGACAATCTTGAAGAACAATGTGTTTATGTTCTCCAAGAGATATTATTTGCAGAAAAAAGGGGTAACGATGCAGTGTTGGCACATTTGGAGTCCCTATATATACTGGCCAACAGTCAGTACATACCACACATCAGATTTTATTGTCATTTTGTTGGCTATGTTTTTATTCTGTGGGTAGGGAAACAGACTCACTTGGAGAGTCTTTGGGGATACTTACACATGACAACCTCCTTCTTGAAATTCTCTATGAAATTTTCTAGGACTAACTTGAGTACTTGGATATAAACTTGTGCAAGGATGCCGTTATGGGCATAATAACTACTAGGTACAGGAAAGATTGTCACAGGAACCATATATTACATTGCAACAGTTTAAATCCACCACACGTCTATAGAAATATAATAAGGGGCCAATTAATGAGACTTTCCAGACTGAATAATAGTGATACCTTATTTTTTGAAGAGGTGGAGGATATGAAGGAAGAGTTGATGCAGAGGGGCTATAAATTTAAAGAGATACAAGAACAAATGGGGCAAGTAGTAAAGTTAAGAAATACCTCAGCAGCTCCTTGTTTTTCTATCTCGAATGGCTATGGTGAAGCTGAGAAAGATAACTTTTATAAGGAAATCTCCTGGCATTTGTTTCTCCTATTCTGATAATATAGCTGAGATATGTGATATAATAAAAGGGAATTGGTATATATTTAGGTCAGACAAGGCAGTTAACAGTATTATAGGCCCAAAACCTACCTTTGTATTTAGAAATAGGAGCTCATTGAAGAAGTTGTTATGTTATGACAAGAAGGAACAGAGTACAATGAATAGAATGGTTACCCCCCCCTGTATGAGCTGCAGTTTTTGTGCCTTAGTTAAGACTAGTAATGTTTTCCGACATCCTAGGACAGGGAGGGAGTATACATTTATGGTGAGCGCCACTTGTAAATCTAAACACTTAGTTTATCTATCTCACTGCTTGAAGTGCCATAAATGTTATATAGCAAAGACTAATCGAACTTTAATGGCAAGAATGAGGGAACATGCTAGGGATATAAGGCAAGCGAATACTAAAAATTCTCTAGCACAACATGTATTAGACACTACAGATGAACACGTGTTTAAGTTTCAAGTGATAGAACTTATAAGAGATGTGGGCAGGATGGGGGACATTATAAATAGAAATGAAGACAGAGAACTGTCTTGGATTTTAAAGTTACAGGCCAACAAAGAAGGAGGGTTGAATGATAGGGTCTCTTTAAGACCAAAATCCAAGAATAGGAGACCTCATATAGTCACTAATGGGATGTAAGCAGGTGACTTATGATGAATTGTTCTATTGGCAAGGTTATTGTGTTTTTGGTACATATTCAGATGTCTTGATTCACTTTGAATATGGTCTAATGAAGTGGTTTTATCCATGAAAGCATTTACCACCTTTTGTATTATTGTTTTATTTTGGTCCTTTGCCATGTTTTATTTGTTTTACTTTATATTCTCTTTTCTTACAAGTTTATTTTGTGGTTTTGCTAGTAACAGTTATATCTTGCCTCTCAAAAAATATGTTGGTTAATTGGCAAACTGAATTGTCCTTATGCTTGTTGCATTTACCTTGTTGTTGGTGGCCTGGGTGATGACTGGAAGGTCATAGAAAGACAGAGGAGAGGATTTGTTTACTACTGTAATGGTAAAGGCAAAAAATAAACCTTTTTTGGAGGAGGGGCCTTATGTGCCATAGAACCTGCAAACTGGCACCATCTGACTAATGTTATTATTAACAGATAAATTAGGATTTCCAAACTTACATCACCAGCTAGAGAAACAGTTTTCCCCAGTGTTGAGCACCCTAACATTGGAAATACAAAGCCCTAAAATATTAGAGGCCTTTAATCACATTTATCATGGGATAATAGGAAGTTACTAACCTATTGGCCCTGAGGCCCTTACAAGCCTAGCCAAGAATCTAACCCATGTTCTGACCAATCAGCACCTGATGCTCCTGTCCAGCAGTGACATAGGTGGAATCCCAGAGGTGTATTTTCTGTTTCTATACTCTACTTGACGTGGAGTGGGAGTCTATTCCACATAAGGAGGAGTCTCTAGAACACAAATCTGTCCCACCAAGAAGTCCTATTGATGTCACAGACCAGGTTGAGGTTGCGCATGCTTGGTGCTTGAATGGAGCTTGACTTTCGGATATGCAGCAGTCCCATCAAGGCGGGGTCTGAGATTGCTTTCTATGCCAGACAGAGGTCACCTCTGAGGATTCTGTAGGAGACTGAGTAGAGGGACATGGCCCAGTGGCGTAGCTAGAGTTTGTATCAGCCGGGGTTGTCTTTGAGCTTGCCTTCCCTCCCTGTTCACAAAATCATGGTTAAATGCCCCTCTATACACAGTTCCCCCCTTGCAGCCATTCCATTACTTGGCTATTTCTCCCCATTTACCATAAACACTGTAATAACTTAGAGTTGACCCAGTAGTCAGGGACTTAGTTACATGAATAGATAGTAATCTAGCCTTTGACCATCACATGTCTACAGTGGTGAGGAAATCATTCTATGCTGCGCAACCTATAATCAAAGGTATGGCATCTATGTCCAAGGAAGTTATTGTTCCACTGTATTTGGCATTCATAAGACCTATCATTGGATGCCTCCTTTGATGTGTACTTAACCAGTCATATCTAACAATTGGAATGTCCACAGAGGTTCCTCACTAAAAGAATACAGGGGGTAAGTAAAATGTCCTATGAAGACCGCCTCAAGGCCGTATCTCTGTATTCTGTCTCATACAGGCTTTTGAAGGGAGCTCTGTGCCTGGCATACAGGGCATTGTCAGACCCCACTCTGATGGACCTTCTGCATACCCACAAAACAAACAGCACTAGAATTACCCATTCTAAAGACTCAAACCTTGCCTTTGATATAAAAAGAACCTGCCGGAGAGATGGAGTAGTCTCTGGGATGCATACGTATCTGTGGAACAGGCTCCCCATCTATGTGAAGCAGAGTTCCTCCTTAACCCAATTCAAGTGCAACTTGGACAACTGGATGGGAAACTGGAAATTCATCCCTGGATTGGCACCCATGTCTCTAATGGACACAGGTAACCCTGTAAATGGTTCATCCCCCAGGCCCATGCTTATACTTATCAAGAGTATCAGAACTTGTCAGAGATTTGGGATGCATGGCTTGGCTTGAAAGGGCTCTTATGAGTATTAGCATAGTACACACCTTTGAACCTATGCGCATACTTATATAATGATTATTTGGATTTTATTTAAAACTTTTATTTTTAATTTTATTGCACAAACACTGATAGACATCTGCTAAACAAAGCAATACAGTCTCACAATGAAAACTGACTAAGTATTAAAACTTGTCTGCCCTGTAAACTCACGTTCATTAAAACAGCATTGAAACCCACATTCAAAGAAAATGCATCTGGCCAATGGCGGATAAAGTTTACCTTTGGGCTGTTTTCAAATCATACATATTTAGGATCATGCAAACACCTTCCTGATTGTATTAAATTATATTCCTTGTAAAATGCAACACACTTATTAGAGGTGTTTTACATTTACTGTTTTGAACATTATTCCAGCAAGCAATGAAACAAAATGTATGAAGCAGTAATGACAAAACTGCCCATTCAGAACATTTGCATCATAAAAGTCTACTCAAACTTCTGTCATTACAATCTACCAATATCTGGAAGTATGCACAACCTCTGCTGAAGTAAAAGTCATTTTAATAATTCCACATTAAATAGATCAGTAACTAATGAAGAGGATGCTGCCAGCAAATTATTTTATTTGTCCATAAAACAATGAAATATAAAGTGCCTGTTGCCCTTGAAGATATAATTTGCCTACGTTACATTAAAAAAAGATAAGCTAGCAATATTGCAATAGAAAATGGATGGCAACTGGATAACAGGTTCATAATTACTAGGTATCTCCTCCAAAGGAGGACATTCACAGGCTGCAGCATCCACTCCCTTTAAAGTACAACACAGTACAGTATCAGCAATCCATCTACATACTGTGGGAGTAGAACCCACAGCCTTCTGCATCAAAAGCAAGTATACTACCTGGTGTGCTACTAACAAGGCAAACAGACTTGGCATAAGCATCACTAAACTTCTCTTCCCCTGAAGCTCTCAGTTCCTTGCAAAATCCACTTGACACTCAATTAGATCTCTTAACTTTGCAGTACAAGAAATCTGGAAAAACCCAAAATTTATCGGTGGGGGGCAAAGGCCCAAAACCAGGGACATATGTTGAACATTGCTTGCATAATCTTAGAAAGTTGCTAATATAAAGTGTTTTGTGTTACCATGCATTTCTTGAAAGATAGAAAGACTGAAACTTAAATGGCTATCATTATTTATCCAGTTCTCACTGATTTGCCAGAAAAACACAAATTTTAAGAGAACAGATAAGGTACAGGGTCTCTCTCTCTCTCTCTCACACACACACACACACACACACACACACACACACACACACACACACACACACACATACACACGCACCCTTACCCTTGCTTTGAAAAACACAGGCCACACAGAAAGAAGAAAAGCACACACAGATGTAAAGGACCGGAAGAACAGGATGTGATGATACGGGACCATTCTTAAAGAAAAACTCCCTTAAAGCACAGTTTTTTTAAATGTAATTAAAACTATGTTACAGTTCCAAAAGTGCCACCTGGGGTGGGCTGCCCCCTCAACCCACTCACCCCCATAGCTACGCCACTGACAGGGCCTTTAGCCTATTTGTGTAGAGTAGATGTTTGTGGCCCTGGATTCTCCTGATGAGTAGCCTCTGTGGTCTCCCCAGCTGCAGCATCTGTTTTTGAGGTACATGCTGAAAGGGGAATTGTACTCAACAATGGGTCTTATAGGGAAAGAATACAGGGATGTTATGACCACATTGTCCCTGGATGAGATATCCTTACTAATGAGGTGGACCATGTAGAAAGCTTTCCATACAATGAAGGCAATATGGTGGTCAAAAGTCAGTTTGCTATCAACCTTGGTGTCCAAGTTCCTTACGACTGATTGAGTGCTTAGGACCTTATTATTAATGTGATAATTTGTGGGGACATCACTCTCCCCAAATGGGATGATGATGCATTTTTTGGCATTCAGTTTGAAGCCATGTTTCTGGTACCAGTCATTTGTTTGGGTGAGACCCTCTTGGAGGATATCCATATCACTAGGGGAATTCATGACATTGCTCAGCTTGCAGTCATCTGCAAACTTGGTCAACCATAGCAAACTGGTTTTAGCTTGCACCTCAGAAAAGCATATCCCAAACAACAAAGCCTCCAAGACCGATACCTGGGGTATGCTGCTCGTTGAGGTTTGACTGCTTGAGGTGGCTTCCCCTATTTTGACTAGGTGGGTTTTATCAGTAAGTCAGTTTGCTACTCATCTGGTAACATATGGATTGATGCCTAGTCGAGAGAGTTTATCTGTTATACCTGAGTGGGGAATAGTATTGAAGGCTTTGGCCAGGTCAAGGTAGGCAGTGTGCACTGTCTTCCCCTCATCCATGGCTTTGATGACTGTCTCAAAGAAGTTGACCAAATTTAACAGGAATGACCTTCCCTTAACAAAATCAAACTGTGTGGTATTGAGTGTTTGGAGGATGCCAATATCCTTGTTAATGAGGTCCATGATAATCTGCTCCATGGCCTTGAAGATCAGGCTAGTTAGGCTGATGGGTCTATAATTTCCTGGATTGGTGGATGCTCCACCTTTGTGCAAACGGATGGCAGTGGCTGTCCTCCACCCGGCTTGGACGAAGCTGGTACTCAGGCTTTGGTTGAATAGGGTGCCTAATGGTGCTGCAAGTTCCTACCTGAGTTCATGTAGGGCAGCCTGGGATGTTATTGGGTCCCATGGAGGCTGTATTTTTTGCCTTTAAGAGGCAGTGATAACTTGCTCCCTAGAGATAAGTGGAGGGGGGCAAGTGCTGGGGATGTCCTGATTTACTGATGGCAGGGAGAGAGGGATGTAGTTTTGACTGAACCTGTCTGCCAGCAGGTTGACTATCTACAGCATCTGTGTATGTGGTGTCCTTGACCACCATTTCTGAGCAGATCTGGGTGCTACCCTTGAGATTGTGGACATATGTGAAGAAAGCCTTGCAATTGTCTTTACTAGATGTGGCCAGTTTGGATTCGAAGTTTGCTTTGTAGGATTTCATTAGTGTTTTTATTTCCTTGTTCAGACTAAGGAGAGATTGCTTCCAGTTAGGCACCTGCTCCTTCTTGGTCCTGGAGAGCAATTTTTTTCCTTTTATTATAGCGTTTATTTATTGTAGATATCCACAGGCAGGTTTACTCTTCCTTGAGGAGAATGATTTTGTCCTGTCAGGTATTCCTGATTCCTTGCAGCTATATAAATGCTTGTATAGTGCTTTGGTGTAGGTTTGGACATATGTGCCCATTCCTGTGGAGGGGCAGGAGGCTGTGAAGCTGTTTATACCTTCCCACAGGAGATTGTAATCAGCTTTGGAGAAGTTTCTTTGTTTGACCCTATCAGGGGGGTGTTGGGGAAGATGGTGACTTCAAAAGTGACCACTTTATGGTCAGATCTTACCAGGGAGGCTGATGCTGTAGGGATGCTGCAGTGGTTACTAATGTTGGATAATACCAAATCCAAGATATTTTCACCTGTTGTGGGGGGTGTTGACCAGCTGTTCCAAGGAATTTGCATTGATGAAATCAAGGAATCTCTGGGCATTTGTGTTTTGACATGAGTAGTTCTTCCAATATTTGGTTGTATAGTTAAAGTCCCCCAGGATCAGGGTAAAGAGTTGAATCTTGATAGATTCAAAGAGGTCCAGATAGGTGGAGTGGGCATCTTGAGTCAAAATTGGGGGCCTGAAGTTAGCTGTGATTTGAATAGGGGTCCTATCAATGGTTAACTGCACCTGGAGTGTCTCCTGTGCATCATAGTGGGAGGTTGGCATAGTGGTTAAGATATTTATTAAAGCAGCACACAAACTTCTAAAACTGGAAAACAAAATGAGTGGACAAAGTGTATAGTAACCACTTTATTGTAGATTTCATCAGACGCATATCCAACTTCTTCAGAACAAATTACGCTCAGTATACACTTGCCTTTAATTCAGAAAATCACATGACTTCATTAATCACCTCTTCATTAACTCTTAAAATACCAAACCATTTCAAAATTGTGTTTAAATCTATAAATATATACATCTTTTACACATGTAAACCTGCACAAAAACATTTAAAACACGATAAATCAAATAAATTCCTATAAACTTCACCCAAGTTATATTTAGAATCAACACTCCCTACAGTGCCATACCTATCAAAATTAAAACGTTTTTACATTAAAAAGCTAGTTTAGCTTTTAATTTCAGTTTACTACTCATAGAGGTGGTTTCATTAAGGCCTGTGGGTTCAGTGGCATTGAATTTCAACTACCATTTTAATTCTTTATGATCTAAATATAAATCTGATGGTCCCCCCGTCCCCCCGGCCAAGATTAACTTTGTCAGTAACAATGTATTTGAAACTATGGGATGTATTACTTTTTATGTGTTTCACTAGGGCATTCCTGTCGTCATCCTTTACTATATCATATTGATGTTGGTAAATTCTACTTCTAAATTTGTTTTTAGTTTTGCCGATGTAAAAGCATTCACATTGTTGGCACTTGGCAAGATACACTAATCCTATGCTCTGACAGTTAACTCTGTATCCCAGTTTTATCCTGTGCTCTGACAGTTAACCCTGTATCCCAGTTTTATAACACTCCATCCTGGCACCACAACTTCAATTTCTTTTACAATAAACCTACATTGATTGCACTGTCCACATTTGCTCATATGTCCAACTCATGGTCCATACAATGGTCTTTCAATAATAGTTTTGAAACACAGATCCTTTTTGTAAACAACAACAGGGTTTTGTCCCTCTCTGTTCATATATTCCCCATCTGTCCTAAAAATATTCCAGTTTTGATCTTTTATATTTTTGATTCCTTGAAAATGTAAATTATATGGTAAGACAAGGGCCTTTTAGAAATTCTTGGTGTTACTTACAGTGGATATACCCTTAGTCACATATGTCCCCTTGTTCATATCTATAAGGGGCAAAAAATGACCTCCTTGTCTCTTCCTTAGAACTTAGTAACATATTCTGTCCAGGAAGGTATCAGGGTAGCCTCTATTTTGCAACATTTCTTTCAATGTCCATCTCTCTTCATAAAACATGTTATCACAACTCACCATACGGGTGTATGGGGTGATGGCTGTCAAAGTGGAGAAGAGAGTTAGAATAGTTTGGTTTCCTGTAGAGGTTTGATTCAAACCTCTTATCTGTCCTGTTTTTACTGATAGTAACATCTAAATAATGAACTCTAGCTTCCCCTTCTTCCATAGTAAATTTCAAAAAAACTAGTAGTGGTGTTCAAGTATTGGTAAAATTGATTTAACCTCTGCCTATCCCCAATCCAAAATATTACTATGTCATCTAAACAATGACTGTATAATGACCAAAAACTTACATACTCAGAGTTGAGGACCACTTGGTCCTCCCATTGTGCTAGAACAATGTTAGCAAACATTGGTGCGCATACCGGGCCCATTGCTAGCCCCTTCTTTGTTTAAATAACTGATTCTCAAAGACTATATAGTTATTTTCCAATATAACTTCCATCAATGTTGTAATAATCAAAATTTTACTGTGTTCAAAGCACGAATGTTGTAATATTCAGATTGTGTTCAAAGCCCAAATGTCTACATAAGTAGAACAAACACAACTAGGCAGAAATACCTTGAGCTAAGAAATCTAGCCAAAAAACAAGTTAGGTCTGACAAAAGAAATCACTACTCCGAAGTTCACTCTAAACACAAAACTAACCCCACCAAAAATCTGGCAGCCATTAATGAAATACTGCAGCCAGGAAAAATTAGTACACCACCACAAATATTGGTAACACTATCACTAATATTGCCAAGTCTATGATAGCTATTTCTCAGGTTATTCCCCTTTTTCCAGCAGATAGCATTTTCAGAGTTGGTCTGTATAAGCTTGGGTGGTGCATGGTGGGGGGGGGACTTGCACCCACTGTAAAAAAGAAGTTTAAAGGAGAAGCGTGATCTTTGAAAGTCACCCTTCTGTAGTTTTGGTCTTTATTTTTCAGCATGTCGGCACTCTGCATTTTGAGTGCTGACATTTCAATAGGGAGCCAACTCCAGAGACTTCCTGGTGTCAGTATCATTAATGTACATTCCTTTGAGGGGTAACATAGAAGTCTGGGGTGTACACACTGTAGCTACATTCTATTTTACGTTGTGAAGTCTCAAAAAGCTGTAGTATTTATTCATGCTGTTTAGAATATGAGGATGGTGCTGTGCTGACCTACTGTTTTAAACCTCTGAAGAGACAAACTGTACACACTGCTTGCATAATGCTCATTTGAAGTTAACTAGAAACAAAATAAAATAATTTAGCATCCTGTAGTTGTGTTTTATTTTATTTTTTTTTTATTGTTATTTTTTTTTGTAGCTAGTACCAGATTGTTGTTTTATTACAACCTTTCCTTGACCACACTGGTATTTTTAAAGTCCTATTTTTCTGTTCTGAAATACATTCTCATAAGCTTGCAACAATAACAAGTTTCATAAAAGTGTATTCCATATACTTTTTTGTGTGCTTTAATTTATCAGTTCAATAAATTAATTTACTTTTCTATTCTTCTTCTTCTTCTTTCGGCTTTTCCAAGTTAGGGGTCGCCACAGCGGATCACCTGTCCGCTCATGATTGGCAGTAGAGTTTTACAGTGTCGAGTTGCCAGCCCGGCACCCAACCTTCCATGGAAGGCACAAACATGCATGCACTCACTCATGCCTAGGGCCAATTTAGAGTGTCCAATCCACCTACACCATGTCTTTGGGATGTGGGAGGAAACCGGAGCACCCGGAGGAAACCCACGCGACCACAGGTAGGACATGCAGACTCCACACAGAAAGCACCCCAGCCGAGGATTGAACAGAGAACCTCTTGCTGCTGAGCTGAAAAATCTAACCATGGAGGACTTTGACAAGAGGTGTTCCTCACTTGCAGATTATTGCATAATGGAGACAAGTTTAACTTTTTTTATAGCTCTATTTACATTAAATCCAGTGATAATGCATTTATTAACCTGGAGCAAACATATAGGATCATAGGAGGTTACTAGGCTAATGGCCCTGGGGTCCTTACAGCATAGCCAAGATTTATCCTCAAAAAAGAAACCTCAGTCAGCACCTGTCACCCCTGTCAATCAGGGACACAGGTGGAACCCCTGGGGTCAAATTTGTGGTTTCTCATCCACTCATCAAGGTTGCGCTTGAAGAGGATCAGCAAGGTACCCTGTTTGATGTGTATGGGAAGTCTATTCCAGAGATGGGGCACCCTCTGGGAGAGAAACCCGTCTCTCCAGTAGGTTTTGTTGATGTTGCATATACTGCAGTAAAGGGAGAAATGACTGGTTGGGTTAATACAGCTTTTTGTGAAGCATATAACTGTAAGTGAACATGACTGGAAATGCACAATGTTAACTCTTTTTCTCAATTACACAGGGGCAGGGCATGTACAAAGGCTCAACCAACATCTGTCTTATAATTGGAAAGACAATTATGGAGAGGGGAATCCAAGCTAATGTGTTTATAGCAGGTCACTGTGAAATGGAGGTTATATGGCTGCAATAATGGTGCTATTGGGCTAATAAACACTGTTAATCTTTTCATATTTGCTAATTTTATGTTTTACCATCATACCTGTTGATGTCCATCCATATCACTGTTGCCGTATTCCTGACATAAAAGATCTCCCACCAAGGATAGCGTTTGGCCAGCCTGTATAGCAAAGCTTTTAGAATTTATAGACATTGTACAGCACACATATGCTCCCCGCACAAGGTGTAAGGCATAAAGGTAATGTACAGACGTACATACTTCAGAACTTCTTTGCCTCTAGTCTGAATGCCATCTGTTCCACCTTCTGGGGACCTAATTTTTTGTTCTTGAAAACTTACCTCTGGCTCCTTTTGAGCCTGCAGCTTCAGCTTCTTTGCAACATTGTACTTTGAAGACTGTTCTTCTTTTGGCCCTTACTTCAGCTAAAAGAGTATCTGAGTTTTGGCTGTTATGGCTGTTCCTCTTTTTTTAGTTTTTCACAGGGTCAGGGTGCCTGTTTGAACACCCTGGGCATAAAGAAGGATTAGTACAATCAGTTGCCTCTTAATCAGTCTATTAATTTACTCTCTTTTTTTTCCTTTTCCGCGGTCTGCTAGTGAGAGGGTTTTCACACCTTGGATTTGTGTAGGCAGTTCAGATATTATTTGGATAAGACTAAGGTCATTTTCAAATCTGAGCAACTTTTTTGGGTTTGGCTGTTTCTAAACGAACCATCTCTTCCTGGATTTCTAAGGCCATTTCTTTTTGTTACTCAGTTCTATCTGTGTACAGGCTCATTCTACAAGACCTGTTGCTTCCCCTGGTGCCTTTTTCAAAGGACTGGCTAACAATTCCATCCTTGAGGCTGTTACTTGGACTTCTGCCCATACCTTCACTAAAAATTACAAGTTTGATGTTGTTTCCAGAACAAGAGCTAGCTTTGTCAGAGCTATCCTGCATGGATTTCTAGAGGGCTCTTCAGTGCCTTCCTCCTCCCAGGTTTCCTCTTGAGCTTTTGCACTCCCCCTTCTGTCAGGAATACTACAACAGTGATACGGAAGGCATACCACAGTTCTGTAAAATCTTACCATAGCAGTAGATGTCCTTCTCTTTACTGTTGCAGTATTCACTCCCTTCCTCCCCCCTCCTTTTTTCTCTTGCCTTTCTGGCTGGGGATCCTTCATTTTTCCCTCTTTCCATATGTACATGTTCTTCTTGGTCCTTAAGGATATTCTGTTCAACCTGGAGCTTTTGGTTTTGAGGTATGTATGTCTGTACATCACCTTTATGCCCTATTCCTTGTGTGAGGAGCATACGTGTGATGTACGATGTGTATTAATTCTAAAGGCTTTGGTGTACTGGGTGGATGTTGGGCTATCTTTGGCAGGAGATCCCTTGTGTCAGGAATACTGCAACAGTGAAGAGAAGGACATCTGCTGTTATGATAATATTTTACAGCAACTGTACTTAGGTTCATAGGTAGGTACTAGGCTATCAGCCCAAGGGCCTACGTAAGCCTAGCCAACAAGGTTCCTTGACTTATGCCACCCAAGAAAGTTATTTTCCTGTGCCACTGTCGAGCAGAGATACAGAAGTGATCCCCGGGGTGTATTTTCTATTTCCCATCCACTCATCATGATTTTTCTTGAAGAGTGCTAATGAAGAGGTTTTATGTGCCTCTAGGTGTCCTCTGCTGCACTTTGTTTTACCAGCCAGCACTAGTCGCAGTGGTTAGACTGTGTTTGTGATGCATTTTAAGAAGGTCCATATTGACAAATGTCTGCTAATGCTGATACTGCAACAGTCATGTCATTCTCAGGGCCTAGTTCTAATAAGCGGGTCATGTGCACTATGCTTCAGGATCACAGGTCTACATGCATATCTGGGTGGTTACTGCACTGTACATCTTCACTGAAGGGTTATGCCAGCTGGGTGTTTTCTTTCATGTATGATGGAGAATTTTTTTTAAATAGTAGTGCAAACCTTCATGGAGAAGTGTTCTGTCTATTTAATGCCAGGACAAATGAAGATAGTAAATCAGTATCTACTGTTTTAGTACTTTCTCTGTGCTGACTGAGACTGTATACAACAGAAAGCTAACTCATAACAAAACCTGTACGTAGTGCAAACCAACAGTGAACATACATTACTTGGTCAAATAATGCTACTTATGTGCATTGCATTTGTTTGGTATGGGGTGCCCTAACCACTTTGTAGATATCTTGGGGATTCTCAACCATGTTTCATGGGATTTAGGGATACCCATAGTAATGACCTAATAAGCCATGAACTGGACCATATCTCTTGCTTTAAAGATTTCCTAGTTGTGTTATAAGTCAAAGCCATCCAGTGTCTGATCCTCTTATCACTCTAATTCTGGTACCCAAATTACCTGCATTAACTTTCAGGGCCTTGTTTTTAAGTAGGATGCTTATGAGAACGTCTGTGTACATTCAGTAGATCGGCCTAGCTTTATTGAGTGATGTAGGTGACTTTGTACTGTACTGCAGCGTGCATAGTGTAGTGACGAGTGCACCCTCCTTGCGGTTTGGGCCTGTTTCAGACATGTGTGCCATTGTGTACACACATTATTATTTGACCCTTATAATGGATTCCTGTTTCATATGTTTTTATTTGTAAGTGCATTACTCTCACTGATGTCAGTATTAGTACTGTGTTCTTCTGCAATGCAGGTCATTCCTTGATCCATCCCTACAAATCCATGAAGTACTTTTGCTTCCTTTTTGTAGAGTGTTCTGGGCTGTCCTGGTGTTTTTGCATTAAATACTGTGGTCAGTTGTGGTAATATTGCTGGCCTAGAGTACATACTGCATTCCCTGTTATTGTGCAATTGTTTTTCAGTCTCTGCTTGCTGTTTGCATAGGCAGTCGCTGTACGTCTGGTGTTTTTCTGACTGCAGTTTACATTATCAAGCTAGTTAAATGCTAATAGTGTTTGCTGCTGTATATGGAGGGCAGTATTTGCCACTTATACACCATATCCACGGGTGATTTTATTACCACACTATTAACTGAGAATCCTGTACGACACCAAATGTACAGACACAGAGATTCCTGCATTTTGTTAACAAACTCCCTGGAACAGATTGTCAATCCACCAGCCAGGGGTGCAACCATACTGGGTCTGATATGGGAGAGTGCTGCACACCCCCTAGTGCAATGTGTTCCATGGTAAGGTCAGACCACAAAATGGTCTCCTTTGAAGAAAAAATAAAACCTGGACCCCAAGCTAACCCTGGAATATTCAGAAGCTACTCTAAAGCTAACGTCCTTCTATTAAGTGATAACCTGGCAAAGTTTCAAGCCCCCATAACACCTGAAAACACTGCTGCCTATGCAGAAATTTTCACAGAAACCTTATACAAGCATGTTAATAGCTGCACAGACACAGCTATATTCACCAGGAAGAAGTACAGAACTAACACAAAAAACAAGTCACCCTGGTGGAATCACAAAATCAATAGGCTGTGTAACAGAAAGAACATTATGGCAAAAATTAGGAAGTGCAGCACCCAGCAGGATAAAAGCACTCTCTTCAAATTAAACAAACAACTCAGAGGACAAATAAAGTCTACCAACCCAAATTCAAGGTAAATTTGGCCTTCCAGGCCAAGGTCAACCACAAAGCATTCCATAGCTATGTCTGCAACCTCAAAGGTAATACACAATTGTGTGCAGAGCTCAGTGTAAATGGAGCCACCTATACTGGGCCAGAAGATATAGCAAACCTACTGGCCAACACTTTCATCTCCAACTTTACCTCTCTCTCCCTCACAGCCTTCCATCAGGAATTACCATCAAATATAACTCCCCCTGCTATCACCAGGGAACAGGTCCTTAATGCTCTCTCTAAGGCCAAGAACACTGCATCAATGGGTCCAGACAATATTCCAGGATGCCTTCTAAATAGCATGAAAATGACCTATCAGGCCCTCTGGAATTGCTATTTAACTCTAGTCTCCAAACAGGCTTTTAGCCTCCAAACAGGCTTCATGCCTCATGAATGGAGAACAGCAACAGTTATCCTTCTGCACAAAGGTGGGCCATCGACAGACCCAGGAAACTACAGACCCATAAGTCTCATTAGTCTTGTAATCAAAGCCGTCTAAAGAATTATCATGAAAATGATCAATAATGATATAGTAAAACCTCCAGATACTGGACCCAAATCAGTTTGGTTTCATCAAGGGTGGGTCATGCCTACTCAGCCTGTTGGAGTTCTTTGAGAAGGTCACCAAAGCAATGAATGAGGGCAAGATGGTTCACACTGCCTGCCTTGACCTGGCGAAGGCATTTGACAAAATACCCTACTTGGGCATTGTTGGCAAACTCATGAGGTTAAATACAAACCCTTGTGTCACCCAGTGGATAGCCAGCTGGCTCACAGATAGGACCCAGGAAGTTAGAATTACTGAGTCCACATCAACAAAGAGACCAGTCACAAGGAGAGTCCTTCAGGGATCAGTACTGGAACTGCTCTTTTTTGTTATTTATTTCTCTGAAGTCAAGGCCGATGTTCTTCATGTTTCACTGTTGCAGTCATTACATTTGGGTAATCTGCTTGCTGGTTGCCCTCAGTCGGCCTGATTAACAAAGTCTTGGGTCCTGCATCAGTTGCTGTCCCTTCTTCCATGACGTAAGGTCATTAGGGGTGTAAAACATGCAGCCAACACCATTACATCAGTCTTTCTTGCCATGCGGTGCCTGAAGCAGAAGCAGTTCGCAAGTGCCAGTCGGCCGACTCCTGAAATTTTCATTTTCGAGTTTCAGAACCGAAGTCTTCAACTTAAAGCTAAGTACCCTGTTGGGCTAACTTTTTCTTGCTCCTTACCGATATCAGTAAAAGTTAATAATTGCATTACTTGTGGAAAGCAAATACCTCATGTCCAAGGGAGGTTGGCTTAATAGTTAAGGTGTTTACCTTACAAACACAAGGTGCAAGGTTTGATTCTCACTTGGGGTAATTGGCTAGACTTAAAATGGCTCACAAGGGCAGTTAGTCTAGTATGAATCTGTGAATCTGTGAATCTGTGAATCATAAAAATTTTCATTCGTGCTGTATTCCTTGCCTAGGCCCTGACCACGGCATACCTTGCTGTCAGTTTTGTGCTTTATTAAATCAGCGCACTATCCGTCGTCGGCATATTTTTGCCTCTAAATATTTCGGGTCTCAGTTTAATTATCCAGAAATGTCGTCGGTTAGCCATCCGACTACCGGGATTCCAAAAAAATGGAAAGATAAAGACAGAGACAGGCCGCCGAGGTCCAAAACTGCTGATGATGCTTCTCCTAAGCCAGTCACCAGTTTGCTGGTACTCAGTGAGGCGCTTTTGCAGCCCCTGATACCTGCTACTTCTGATTCGCAGGCCTCTACTGAGACCCATTCGGAGTCTGGTATGCCGCAAGATAATTCAACTATGGAACCTGTGGATATCTCTACCTTGGATGGGTCCAGAGCCGCTGTGTAGGCACTGGCTTCTGAGGGTGTATTCAGGCCTACAGACTTGCATATTAAATCAACACCTCCTTCATTACTAAGGCCTAAATCTTGATCCATGTCTAAAAAACCCGACACCCAAGCCACATGCTCAGGCCCCTATGCCTAAAAAACAAATGATAAAAATGGCTGAAGATCTAATAACTCTAATCAGGGGTAGTCAACCCACCCCCTCTAAGAGGCCTAGGGCTGAGCTTGATTATGAATCTTCTGATCAGGATTCTGTTTCTTCTGACTCTTCTAATGACCTGGATTTGTCTTTACCTACTTATGAGGTTTCTGATGCAGAGGATTCTATTCCCTCTGCTTTCCCTCCTGAGGATTTTTCTTTTGGAGAAACTTTACATACTTTAAGAGAGCATTTTTACTGGGAAAGCCAGGAATTTTCTGATTCAGAAAAGAGGCTTAGGGATTTCCTTCTTCTACCTCAGCATAGGCCTTTGGCTATACCTTCTGTACTAGACATTGTTGATGATGTTTTCTCGGAATCCAGTTTGGCCCCTGATTTCCTGCTTCCTGCTCCTAGTAAACTTGACAGATACTACAGGGTTCCTGAGTTCCACACGTTCCTTTTCAAAAATCCTGTTGCAGATCCAGAGACTTATTTCTCAGGGGCCCAAGGGCATTAAGGCTTCTACTACTAAAATTCCTACCCCTTCTGATAGAGACTCCAGGGCGCTGGATAGATGTGGTAAAAAGGTTTATACTTCTGCACACTTGGCAATCAGAGCTTTAAACTGCCAATTTCATATGTTAAAATATCAGCAACATGTTATTGGACTGCTTAAACAGAAAATGATATTGATTCCTGACTGTGTGGAAAATAAAGATTTACAGGACTTACTGCATTCTGCTAAACAAGTTGGAAAACATACTTTGCAATGTGGTTTTGATTCTTTAGAGGCCTCTTCCAGGGCTGCTGTTACTGGGTCTGTGCTTAGAAAGCATGCTTGGCTTAAGGAACAATCTTTGCCTGATCATGTTAAAGCTAAATTGTTGGATGCTCCTTTAAATCAGGACCGCTTGTTTGGCAACAAGGCTGAAGAAGTTCTTAAAAATATGGAAGATAAAGCTAAATCTATGCAAACTGTTAAAGATTTTTTACAAGTGCAACCTCCTAGATTTAGTAGGCACTGGCCTACTAAGAAGTGGTCCTTTCCAGTCCCTTCCAGGTCTTCTCAAACCAAACCCAGACACAGCAAAAAGCCCAGGTTTCAGTCCCAGGGGACTCTCAGAACTAAGCAGTGGGGGGGCCTCCACTTCCAAATCTGGAAATAACAAGACACCCCCCTATGGTAAACAGTCTCAATGACTTCATTTTAAAATTCCCAAGCACTTATCTTTTGACCACCCCTTTGGGGGGGAAAGATTGCTCTTCATGCAAAGAACTGGGAACTCATAACCCAGGACAAATGGGTTTTAAATATAGTGTCCCAGGGATACAGATTTCATTTCCACATGTTGCCAATACCAAAGTCGGAGGTTGGCCTAATGATTAAGGTGTTTGCCTTACAAACACAAGGTTCAGGGTTTGAGTCTCATAAGGGATAATTGGCTAGGCTTAAAATGGCTCACAAAGAGAAGTTAGCTTAGTATGAATCTATGAACATATGGATGCCAAACCTACCCCCAAATCAGTGGGCAGAGGCTCAAAAACAAGTACTTTCCTTCTTAAGCATGGGGGCTATTCAACTGGTACCAGAAGATGAAAAGGGACAAGGTTTCTACTCCAGACCTTTTCTGGTACCCAGAAAAGACAAAGCATGGCGTCCAATCCTGGACCTGTCTACTCTAAACAACTTTCTGGAGATTCCAAAATTCAAGATGCTGACTCTTCACCAATTACTTCCTATGCTAGGCAAAGACACCTGGTTGGCAACACTAGATTTAAAAGAAGCATACCTGCACATCCCAATCAGGGAATCTTGCAGAAGATACCTATGCTTCAAAGCAGGCTACACAAATTATCAGTTCTCTGCACTGCCCATTGGCTTGTCTACTGTGCCCAGGCTATTCACGAAGTGCCTGGCTCCAGTTATTGCATTTTGCAGGCAAAGAAGTATTCAAATATACCTATACCTGGACGATTGTCTAATTCAGGCAGAAAGCCAGGGCATACTTTTGAATCATCTGGCATTTGTAAAAAGGGTAGTAACTTGTCTGGGGTACACCATAAATTAAAGGAAATCACAACTGGTACCCTGTCAACAAATTACATTCCTGGGAGCAAGCTTGAATACAACTTCCCAGATGGCTTACCTCATGCCAGAAAAGCAAATTCATTTGGTAACCTATTTCAAACAAGTGGCCACAAAAACCCTGCTATCTGCAAGACAAGTACTGCAAGCCTTGGGGTTCATGGCCTCCTGCATTCTTCTAATTCCAGATGCAAGACTGCATATGAGGAAACTACAGTGGTATCTAAAAAGCCTATGGAGTCAACATTCTCACAGCCTAGAAACAATGACTCCTATCATACCTTGCCTATGCCTAGAGTTCCTCTGGTGGACAGAGGCCTGCCACCAAAACAAGGGATTACCATTCACACTACCTCCTGCCACCCAAACCCTAACAACAGATGCATCAGACCATGCATGGGGGCTCACCTGGCAGGGAAGTGCATTCAGGGCAAATGGAACCCAAGTCAAATGCACTTGCATATCACTCAAAAAGAAATGTTGTCTGACAGCCTTCAAGGACTACATTCTTCCAGGACAACTAATGGTAAAGAAGGACAACACCATGGTTATGTGGTACATAAACAAGCAGGGGGGTACACATTCCTACCCCCTCTGCAGACTAGCCATGGCATTGTGGAACACAGCCTTAAGCTACCAAGTGCACCTACAAGCTCAATTCCTGCCAGAAAAATGAAATACACTGGCAGATGGACTAAGCAGAAACCTCATGGACCCACATGAGTGGAAACTGGAACCAAGGATTTTCAACATGTTGACAAGCGAGTGGGGGAGCCTAGACATAGATCTATTTGCCCCCAGAACTACCAGATGGACAAGTTTTGCACAAGGACTCCCCACAAACAAGCCTGGAAAGTGGATGCTCTCTCCTTCAGCTGGAAAAACCTATCAGTCTACGCCTTCCCCCAGCTGCCTCTGCTCTCCATAGTTCTACTAAAAGTCAAACAGGACAAACCAAGGGTGATCTTGATTGCTCCAGACTGGCTGCGCCAACACTGGTACCCCCTCCTGCGCAGTGTGTCACAGATGTTCATCGTGCATACAGCTGTAGTCATAACAGATGGGGTTATCCTGCCGTCAGGCGGGTCCTCGGTCGGCCGAATTCCAAAGTCTAGGTCCGGCGTCGGTTGTCGTTGCTTCTTCCCTGATGTCAATGCGGCAGGGGTATAAAAGAACCAGCCGACACCATTTTCTTCAGTCTTTCTTGCCGCGCGGTGCCCGAAGCAGAAGCAGTTCGCAAGTGCCGGTCGGCCAGCTCCTGAGATTAATTTTTCAGCCGAAGTCTTGAAAAACTTTTCTTGCCTCAGACCGATGTCAGACAAAGTTAATAATTGCATTTCTTGTGGGAAGCAAATACCGCATAAGGATTTCCATTCCTTCTGCATTCCTTGCTTAGGCCCAGACCACGACGTCTCGGCCTGTCGTTTTTGTGCTAGATTCAACAAACGCACTATTAAGCGTCGGGCGGAGTTCGCCCAGCACTATTTTGGTAAAAAAATTAATTACATTATGTCGTCGGATACTCCGACTCCTGTTTTGAGTAAAAGACGCAAAGATAAGGACCGACATACGAGGTCCGCGACTTCTACCGACACCACGCTATAGCCGGCTACAGGTGCTCCGGTTCTCAGCGAGGTGCCTATGCAGCCCCTGAGTACCGATGACGCTTCTTTAGCGGTGTCTTCTGTGCCCGAGGTCGCAGGCTCCTCGGCCCCCACACCGACTATAGATACTGACGCCACTCTTGGTGGGGAAACTCAAAATTTAGACAGACCTGCCACCTCTCAAGGTGTCTTCAGGCCTTCCTCTTTTTCCATTAAGGCTTTCACAAAATCTAAAGCAGCCATGAAAACTAAAAGACAAGCTCCACAGAGCCCCTCTCAAGGCCCCATGCCCAAAAAACAGATGCTTAAAATGGCAGAGGATTTGATTACTCTTATCAGGGGTTCTCAACCACCCTCGGACAAAAGGCCCAGACTGGAGGAAGACTACCCTTCCTCAGACCAAGCCTCTATTACCTCAGAACATTCTGAGGACCAGGAATATTCATATTCCCCTTTTGAAGATTCTGATGCTGAGGAGTCCATTCCATTGGTCTCCCCCCCCTGAGGACTATTCTTTTGGGGAAACCTTACATACCTTGAGGGAACACTTTCACTGGGAAGGCCAAGATTACTCTGATTCCAAGAAAAGGCTCAGGGATTTTCTCTTGCTTCCTCAGCACAGGCCTCTGGCTATCCCTCCTGTTTTGGATATATTAGATGATGTGTACACAGAAGCCAGCCTCAACCCAGATTCTTTACCCCCAGCTCCTGTTAAACCTGACAGGTATTACCGGGTTCCTGATTCACACCAATTCCTATACAAAAGCCATGCTGCTGACCCAAAAACTATTTCACAGGGTCCCAAGGGAATTAAGGCCTCTACTGCCAAAAACCCATTACCTTCAGAGAGGGATTCCAGAGCTTTAGAAAGGTGGGGGAAAAAGGTATACACCTCAGCCACTTTAACCATGAGGGCATTAAACTGTCAGTTCTATATGTTAAAGTATCAACAGTTTTTGTTATCTCAGTTGAAAAGTAAAATGACACAACCTGAACAACCAGATTTAAAGGAGTTGCAGGAATTGTTGCATAGTGCAGAGCAAGTTGGTAAACATACCTTACAATGTGGTTTTGATGCTTTAGAGGCCTCATGTAGAGCTGCTGTTACAGGGTCTGTCATACGTAGACATGCTTGGCTCAAACAGCAAACCTTACCAGATCATGTCAAAGCTAAATTACTAGATGCACCTCTTCAAAAAGATGTTTCTGCACAATCCTAACCCACAAAACAAAGGGAAAGGCTACTACATTCCTTGGACATTCACAGACAACTATTATTTGGACAGGACAAAGCCATTCAGAAAATCAGAACAACTCTTTGTGTCCTATGCTACAGGTGCTCAAGGAAAGGCTATTTCCAAACAGACAATCTCAAAATGGATAGCCCATTTCATGAAAAACTGTACCTACAAGCATCAGATCTCACTCCACAAGGGACACAGCTACCTCTGCAGCTTTCCTCAGGGGGTTTCCTACCAAGGATATTTTGGAAGCAGCCACTTGGAGTTCTGTGCACACTTTCTCCAAGCACTATCACCTTCCACTTACAGCAGTCTTGCAGGGCATCCTTCTTTAGCTTTGGGATTCTACCCATCTGTTATGACTGCAGCTGTATCCCTCCATCCCCTCTTGGGACAGGCCTTATGACTAACTCATACATATAACCTCCTCATACAACCTGATTGGGGTATTCTTTATGGTGTATTTGCTTGCAAACTACTGTTTTTTGGTTATATTACATTGCATTATTACATGAGTTTCTGTTTTGCCTTCCTTCTAGGGGCACCTGACATCTGGGGCAAGAAAAACTGAAGAAAATGGCATTGGCAGGTTCTTTTAACCCCATCTGTTATGACTGCAGCTGTATTAGCACTCGAACATCTACATTTATGGCAGGTACAAAACTGTACTTTATCTCCATGGCACCTGCCTCAGACCCCTTCCCTGCTGTCTCAGCAGGAGAACCAAATTCTGCACCCTCAGCTTCCAACATTGAACCTTGCAGCCTGGCTAATCACTTAAATTCACCCTTATCATCCCTCAGCAAACCTGTGATGGATGTCATCTTTGCGGCAAGAAGGCCGAGTACTAGAAAATCTTATGCTGAAAAATGGAAAAGATTATGTGCCTGGAACCAGTCTTAAGGGATGAGCACAGCAGCACCCAATTTACCTCAGATTTTGCAATACTTAACTGAGATGCTTCACAATGGCCTGTCTTTTTCCTCCATTAAAATCCATGCATCAGCCATTTCAGCTCATTATAACACAGAACCTCCCCTCTTCTCTCATCCTCTGCTCAAGCAGTACCTTAGAGGGGCCACAAACTTGAGACCACCCAGGTGAGCTCCAACCCCTGCCTGGGACCTTAACTTTGTATTGGAGAAACTCACTCTACCTCCTTTTGAGCCAGCTGCTACTGCAGACTTAAAATTTCTTTCTTGGAAAAAAGCTTTCCTTTTAGCAATCACTTCAGCTAGAAGGGTATCTGAATTACAGGCCCTTATGGCAGTGGAGCCTTTCATCATCTTTCATGCGGACAGGGTGTCATTCAGGACCAATCCATCCTTCATGCCCAAGGTGGTATCCAGTGTGGCTCTTAATCAGTCCATTCATTTGCCAACCTTCTTTCCCAATCCACAGAACAAAGGGGAATGGATTCTGCATTCCTTGGATGTGCACAGACAACTTAGATTCTACTTGGACAGGACTAAACCTCGAAGAAAATCTGAACAACTGCTGGTAGCATTTTCTGCAGGGGAAGGCTATTTCAAAACAAACCATTTCTAAATGGATAAGCCATTGCATTCAATTCTGCTATAAGCACCATGGAAAACCTATCCCCCAGGGGATCAGATCTCACTCCACCAGGGCTGCATCTACTTCTGCAGCCTTTCTCAGAGGTGTTCCTACCATGGATATTCTAGAAGCTCCTACCTGGAGTTCTGTACATACTTTAACCAAGCATTATCATTTACCAATTTTCTCTAAACCCAGAGCTGGCTTTGCCACTGCTGTCTTGCAGGGCCTTATAGCTGGCCCTAATGCTATATAAACTCCTCCTCCCAACCATAGATTTGGGAATCTACCCAAATGTAATGACTGCAACAGTGAAACACGAAGAACATAGTACAGTTGTGTACACTTACCATAAATGTAGATGTTTGAGTGTATTCACTGTTGCAGTCCTGGTTACCCTCCCTCCAGCCCCCTAACTTCTTCTAGCTATACCTCTACTTTCCTGTATTATGCTTAAAAGCCTTTTTGGTGTATTTGATTTTTATTGGAGGTGTACATTTGTGTTTTTATGTTTATTTTCTCCCCATTAGGGGGGCACCTGACATCTGGGGCAAGAAAAACTGATGTAATGGCATCGGCTGCATGTTTTATACCCCTGACGACCTGACATTATGGAAGAAGGGACAGCAACCGATGCAGGACCCAAGACTTTGTTAATCAGGCAGACTGAGGGCAACCTGCAAGCAGATTACCCAAATGTAATGACTGCAACAGTGAATACACTCAAACATCTACATTTATGGTAAGTGTACACAACTGTACTATTTCAGTGGCCTCTAGCTGACTAAATTTGCAGATGATTGCAAATCAGGAGCTGTCATTGAATCCCACAATATACATTATTAAACCTGGGCTACCAAGAAGGGCTGACACAGATAAACAACTGGTGTCAGAGCCATGGACTAAAACTAAATGCCAAGAAATGCATAATAGTCTCCTTTGGGAAGTAATCCACCCCTTGTAAATGTCATATTGACAACACACCCCTTAGAGTTAACCCACTCATCAGGGAAATAGGGGCACACATAGACAGTAATCTAGCCTTTGCCCATCACGTGTCTACAGTAGTGAGGAAATCATTCTATGTTACTCAACTTATAAACAAAGGTATGGCATCTAGGTCCAAGGAAGTTATTGTTCCACTGTATTCTGCATTCATCAGACCTATCATTGAGTACAATGCCCCCTTTGGTATGTACCTAACAAGTAATATGTCCTATGAAGACATACTCAAGGCCCAATTCCTGTATTCTGTCTCCTACAGGTTGTTGAGGGGAGATCTATGCCTGGCATACAGGCCATTGTCAGGCCCCACTCTGATGGATCTCCTGCATGTCTGTAAAACAAGCAGCACCAGAATTACCCATTCTAAAGACTTAAACCTTGCCTGTGATATAAATAGGACCTGCCAGAGAGACAGGTATGTATCCCAGAGACTACCCCATCTATGGAACAGACTCCCCATCCATGTGAAGCTGAGTTCCTCCTTAACCCAATTCAAGTGTAACTTGGACAGTTGGATGGGGAACAGGAAATGTATCCCTGGTTTGACACCTATGTCTCTAATGAACATATTGGGCCTGTAAATAGTTCATCTCCCAGGCCCTTGTTTGTAAACATTTCATCTCACAAGCCTCTGCATAACCTTATCAAGGGTACCAGAACTTGTCAGAGATTTGGGATACATGGCTAGGCTTAAGAAGGCCCTTGTGGTCTTTAGCCTAGTTAACACCTATGAACCTATGCACCTATAAATGTAACATGCTTCCATCTGACCTTACCCTGAACCCCTCACTTAGTCAATTAAAAAAAAAATAACCAATTATTTTATATCTCACTGGCTATGTTCCTGTACCAAACCTGACTAATGACTACCCATAGTCTGCATTCTCTAACTCCTATTTACAGGTATCATCCTGTTACAAGTAAAAGGTTTTAAGATAGCATCTGAAAGATATGAACTTATGTCCTGTTTGTCAGTTGTACGTATTGTGCGATATGTGAAACTATAACAAGTTATGTACAGATTTCTGAATTGTGTAACTGCTTCTTGTTTAGTTATTTTTTATTATACTGTACTTGCTAGTATTTATCTGTTTATAATTCTTGGAGCTTTTCTCCCTGGGCCTCCACTGAAAATGGACATGTATCCAGTCAAACTATCCCGGTCAACAAATGTAAAATAAGTAATAAATAAATAAACATAGTATTTGTTCTAATGAACATTGCTAACATACTGTAGTTTTGTGCTTGTTAGATAAAGGTTGTACACTACTGTGGAACATGCATTTGTACCATATGTCAGGGACAATTCTTCCTTGGATATGCTGCCGTTGTTATCCCAGATGACCTCTGTATTCTGCCGTGATAATGGTAGCTAAAATAAAAATGAAACAAAAGAGAAAGATGCACAAACCTTCTAGAACAGGGTGGATGAAGAATGGAAGTACAGCTTGTCATCATGAAACAAAGGGGAGGAGCTAACAGAAGATGAAAGGAAAGCTAAGTTGATAAGATCTGGTTGGAGTGTACTGGGGAATTATCTAAAACTGCATGAAACTTGCAGGTGACTGTCTTAGTAGCCCAGGTTTAATAATGTATATTGTGGACTTCAAGTTATAATGCCTGGTGAGTAGAAAAAAGGATAATTGTTTTCCACCAACATTGTCATAAAATCTAGTTCAACTTGTAGCCAGTCCACTTAGCAACCTTATAAACATCAAACTGCATTATATAGGAACTATCATAATCAATCAAAAAAGTTTAGAAAGGATTGAGGTGAGAGACTGGATAAGCAATTCACAAAGAAACAATGGGAGGATATATGTATATTTTCCCACATAGCTCTCAACTGTACAGATTTTCACAGAATGCCCAGATTTTTGCCTCAAAAGTTTGGTCTTTTCCTCATAAAATTCTTGGTTTTCTGGCAAATCACTGGGATGACCTGAGATGATCTGAAGAATAAAGTTCATAAATAATGTTATACATTTGAGTTTTAGACTTCATATCATTTAGAAAATGCATTTAATACATACCCTTTTATTCTAACACCTTTCTAAGATTATATGTACTGTATATTTAAAATCTGTCCCTATTTTTGGGCCTATGTACCCCCATTATGGCAAGCTTTGTCCAGATTTCTTGGGCTAAGAGGTTAAGGGGTATGCTCCCAAATATGCAACAAAATCTAGAAGATTTAGGATTTTTGCTTTGAAATGTTTACATAGATGTGTTTATACACCAAGTAGACTCCAGAGAAATTTTCCTGAGGTACACAGCAAATATTGGAGGTGTGACGGGTAAGAAAGAAAGACGTAATTGGGAACATATTTTCTGGGAGTGCTGTGGGTTGGCAGACTGGATTCCCTGCAGGATGGACTGTTGGAAATGCTGGGTGGACAGGTTAGTGTGATGACAGAGATGATTTTTCTGAGCTATGATAAAGAATCGGAATTGGCTAGACATTGTAATGCCTTGCTGTGTCTAATTATGGTGGAAATTCAATCTGCTGAGACCAGAATATCGAAGTTTTGGAACTTCAAACTTTCTTAATGGAGATTGCCATACATCGCGGAACAGGAAGTTTACTGCTTTTTCACTGTGGTGTAATCTTGGAGTTGTAATATTTATTTAGCAGGGGGTATGGGAGTGCATGGGCTGTATCCCTCCTGCAAAAATGTTAAAAAAATAAAAAAACATACTTGTTTATTTTATTAAAGTACCAAAACTTTGATATTCTGGTCTCAGCAGACTGAATTTTGAAGTTTTGGAATTTTGACTTTTCAAAGTTGATCCATTGTAAGTGATGGTTTAAAAAAGGTGTTTCTTGTTTTAAAAAGGCAGAAATTGAATAAATTATGTAATGTTGCTTAGGTTATATGATGTATAGCAATATATAGGTTCATAGGTTCATAGGTTTATACTAGGCTATCTGCCCTAAGGCATTTATAAGCCTAGCCCAAATTTTTGTGGCTTACGCCACCCCTTATAAGAAAAAATACTGTGCCCATTAGTTTGTTGTGCCTCTGTCCAGCAGTGACACAGATATGATTCCCGGGGTAAACCTACGATCTCCCATCCACAGGTCTAGATTTCTCTTGAGCAGAGTCAGCGAGGTGCTCTGCCTCACATGGACCGGGATTTTATTCCACAGCATAGGGAGTCTCTGAGTGATAAATCTATCCCTCCAGCACGCCCTATTTATATCCATGCTAAGGTTTAAGTCGCTTGCTCTAGTGGTTTTGGTGGATTTGGATTTTTTGAGGTGGAGCATGTCCATTAATTCCGGGTTGGACATGGCCTTGTATGTCAGGCACATGTCACCTCTGAGCAGACGGTATGCGACTGAATAGAGCTGGAGTTTCTTCAATCTGGCAGCATATGACAGATTTTGGAGTCCCTTTATCCTTTTGGTGAGGAACTTTTGGGGTCTCTCCAATTGCTGCAGATGTCGGGTGAGATACATCCCGAATGGGGCATTGTACTCGATCATTGGTCTGATAAGTGAAGAGTACAGGGGAACAATGACCTCACTAGATCTGGATGTGAATCCCTTCATGATCAGGTGGGCAATGTAGAAGGTCTTTCTAACCACTTTAGCAATGTGAGTGTCAAAAGAAAGGCCACTGTCAACCTGTGGCCCCAGGTCCCTGATAACCTTATAATGTTTGTAAATGTGAACTTGTTAATACAATTTGATTAGCTTTATATAAATGCAAATTTGCCTATGTCACAAGTGATAATTCAATAAAGGTGTTTTAAAATGCCTTATATAGGCTTATTTATTGCATGTATATCCAATTAAATAAAATACGGTGAACAGTAAGCCATACTGCAATTTCTGGGCTGCTCAGGGTGTTTTTGAAATAAAAACAGTCAGAAAAGATGTTAAGAGAAGTTTCCTTGCAGAAAAACCCTTAGCAAGTGACATTAGACAAAGCTCTATTTCGACTAGCAAAACTGAATTAAAAATGGAGAAATTTATGGCACACACAGAGGAGAGACTGAAGGAGTTTGATGAAGTTTTGATTGACAACTCTGACTCCTTACATCTGCAAGGAATAAACAAATCCAAAGTTCAGGTTTTTGCACGGAAGCTGTGGTAGAACAGCTGGAAGAAAGAGTGATCAACATTGAAAATAGCTAGATCAAGGTAAAGGAGTATGCGGCTCATAGACATCCCCAAGAAGCTGAAAGCTTTCAACTGTCTTATGGTTGTCAGAGCTTTGCTTCCTACTTGTTGTTAGCTTCTTATTTGGTTGTCAGTTGTTTAGGCTTGCATGAAAACATACTGAAACTTGATAAGAGTATGCAAATTTTCTATGCATAGTTCTTCATCAGGATCCAAACAACCATCAAACAATAATATAATTTGCAACATACTAGCAAAAAGGGTAGATTTTGAGGTTGCAGTGACAACCTGGCAAAGCTGTTAATCATAGAAAAGTTTGAGTATTTGTGAACAAGATTTTAGCATCTGCAGATGAGATGAATGCGTACATAACTTCTGATTATAGTCTCTTTCATTAGGAGCAATTTCATGGAATAGGACACCTCAGGAAAACTATTTTATAGACGTGATGCAGTTATGGAATTGGTATGTTTAAATAGCTGTTGGTATCAGGGAGTAACTTGAGTTGTATCAGTTTGTAGGTATTAATTTTGATACTGTGTTCTATTTTATAAATTTACTGTTAACCTGACATTCACACCTAATCCTAATTCCTACCTGCAGTGTGAATATTAAAATCTAAAGATCTTAAATCCACTCATCATATCCAACCTACTTTAAAATCTACTTTAAAATTGTATTCACTTCTGACACTAAAACATTTTGTTAGCACATGAAGCCTTAGAAGAACTGCAAAAGTACGAATCTTTAAGAGGCTCACATTAGAGAACGCTTTGTTACATTAGGGAATATTGCATATTACACAGATTAAAGAACAGAATTCCAAAAAAAAATCTCCTGAATATTCTTTATTGCTGAAAAACAAATGCACATTTTAGAAACTTCACTAAGGTGCTTCAAAATGCAGAACTGCTTACCAATTAGTTTGCATGTCACTTGGGGTTCAATCATATATGTGTGATCGCCCCAAGTGGACAATCACCACTGGATTATTGTATTTCACTCATTCTATTAGCTGTTTAAGCTGAGACACTGTTTCATAGCTAGCTCAGTACTTACCTATGAACCTATTAAAGGAAGGGTAAGTTGTTTTTTGCCCCTTTTTTATAATTAGCACTGTCATGGGGGCCTGCTTTCTATGTTTTCTTTTACCAGTTATGTAAAGGATTATAATGGAATTATCAGACTTTTTTAATCTCATTGGGTTAGTGAAATCTCACAGTAAAACTATGTTTTAACTTACATCAGTAACTAAAACCCCTTATTGGTCCCTTTTCAAGAAATCATGTGGGACACAGTGGGCATAAACATTAATCAGTTTGGAATACAGAGAAGCTTAATATATTCATGTTGTTGCCTGATATAGATGGGTAGCTGTTTTTTATTCTGTTTTTGTTTTGTTAATAAAATTATGACATGACCAAGACTACATATGCTAGGGGTGGGCAATGTGTTGCAGTCAAATTCATTACTGAAATATACACTGAAATACTATAGAATACATTGTTACCTATGTACACTGTTGGAATTACGTAATACAATGGAGCAAGCTATAATATTGAAATGTCTGTAGAATTCTGCACTTGTTGTCTATATATAAATGGCCATATATAGGCCACTCTTTCAGATTGCTTAAGAAAAAAATATTACTAAGCAAACAAAATTGAAACTGCATAATATCTTTTTCTAGAGTCAGAGTCATCCTTCGAAAAAAGTTTTTAAAGCTGGCCTTCCATAACCCATTTATATATTGACATATAGACTAATATTAACAATGATGAGACAGTGCATCCATTCCTGCCACTCTGTGCTGGATATTTAAATAAAAATTACCCTAATATTTAATATAAGAATCTGAGTCCAAGACAGAATTCACTAAACAATCGTTAATACTCTTACTAATCCCCAGAGGATAGTCCCTACATCCATCCACAATGGATTTGTCTGGTGATTTCATAATATCCTTGTCACTTTAGGGAGATGGTAAAAAGTCACAATTGTTGGATGATCAGTAATATACTTTCAGCATTAAATGAGGTAAGTTGATCCTGTATGACTCCTTTCTCCAGAAGCATGCTAAATTGATTCCTGGCCTCTGCATATTCATTCTTACTAACTGCAGCATATCTGTAGTATTAAGATAATATTTAAAACAACCATATATGTACCATTGTCTAAAGACTTAAAATTGTATACTTATTGTTTTTTTCTGTTGTTGTAGTACTTGCAAGCAAAGCTTACCCATATTTAAACTGATACTTTTTCTACTTCTGTTACATTTTTCTAAATAGTTTTAATCTCACTGAGATGTATAAAGGCAAACTATTAGTCTTAATTGCATTTTGTGCCAGAGTATCATAATGTATTTACCAGAAAGTTTTAAGTACTCTCAGAAAAGAGCTCATGTATGGCATTCTGTACTCATGTACTAACTTCAAACAAAATGCAAAGGATTTGTCAAGATAAAATTGCTTTAGCTAACAGATCCAGGAGATTATGTCTCTCATACCCTCCCAGTGGGAGGAGTAAAGATGCCTTGTTGACCTTTCGAGTAGTTCATTTAGTTAAGTAGTTAGATGGACAAGTGTTCTTGATCACAACAGGTCAGTTATTTAAAGGTAATTACAGACAATGTGGGATGGTCCAGTGGAGCTGGTTGGAGGAAAATCTGTGAGAAAGAAAAAAAGGAGCCAATCCCAAAGTTTAGAGGTTAGATCCTTATCTGAGTATTCCTTAAAGACACATGAGGGTTTATCAGCACAGCAGCCTATGGAACCTCATTTTTAGTTAAAACATTTTATTTTAGTTTTTTAACTTTTAACAAACAAAACATGACAACACACTATGAGGTACCAATAGAGAATATATATTTAAGAAATCACTTTTGCCTAAGCTTCATCAGGACCAGTTAATAGAGTGGTTTACATATTGACCATTGAAAATGCCTGTTTTACAAAGCTGTCACCAGACTTTATTAGTCTATTGTGTAACACATGTAAAATGAGAGGCTGTGCCTGCATCTGTAGTGCTCATATTCCTTGAAGCTAATTTTGAAAGTTTTATTACAGAACTTTTTCCAGTCAATCACATGGAATATGAGAGGCTGTGCCCAATTTTATGGAGCTCATATCTCCTGAAATACAATATGAAAGGCTAATATTCTCTTGTACAGCAATAAGGTTAACAGTGCCTGCTTATAAGAGGGTCATTTACATGATTAATGTGACCGGTCCCACTTACATATACATGATTAATATAACCAATGCCCCTTACATATACATGATTAATGTGACCGGTCCCCCTTACATATACACGATTAATGTAACCAGTCTCCCTTACAGATACAAGATTATTGTGACTGGTCCCCCTTACATATACATGATTAATGTAACCAGTCCACCTTACATATACATGATGAATGTGACTGGTCCCCCTTACATATACATGATTAATGTGACCAGTCCCCTTACATATACATGATTAATGTGACCAGTCCCCTTACATATACATGATTAATGTAACTAGTCCCACTTACATATACATGATTAATGTGACTGGTCCCCCTTACATATACATGATTAATGTAACCGGTCCCCGTTAAATATACATGATTAATGTGACCGGTCCCCCTTACATATACATGATTAATGTGACCAGTCCCCTTACATATACCTGATTAATGTAACCAGTCGCCCTTACATATACATGATTAATGTGACCACTCCCCCCTTACATATACATGATTAATGTGACCAGTCCCTCACATATACATTTTTAATGTGACAAGCCCCCTTACATATACATGATTAATGTGACCGGTCCACCTTACATATACGTGATTAATGTGACCAGTCCCCCCTTACATATACATGAATAATGTGACCAATCCCCCTTACATATACATTATTAATGTGACAAGTCCCCTTACATATACATGATTAATGTGACTAGGTCACCTTACATATACATGATTAATGTAACCAGTCCCCCTTACATACACATGATTAATGTGACCAGCCCCCTTGCATATACATGATAAGTGTGACTGGTCCCCTTACATATACCTGATTAATGTAACCAGTTCCCCTTACATATACAAGATTAATACTACCGGCCCCCATTACATATACATGATTAATGTGACCAGTCCCCTCACATATACATGATTAATGTGACTGGTCCCCCTTACATATACATGAGTAAGGTGACCAGTCCCCTTACATATACATGATTAATGTGAACGGTCCCCCTTACATATACATGATTAATGTGACCAGTCCCCTTACATATACCTGATTAATGCAACCGGTCCCGATTACATGTACATGATTAATGTGATCGGTCAGCCTTACATATACATGATTAATGTGACCAGTCCCATCACATATACATGATTAATGTGACTGGTCCCTCTTACATATACATGATTAAAATGACCAGTCCTCTTACATATCCATGATTAATGCAACCGGACCCCCTTACATATACATGATTAATGTAACTAGTCACCCTTACATATACATGATTAATGTAATCAGTCCCTCTTACATATACATGATTAATGTGTCCAGTCCCGCTTACATATACATGATTAATGTGACTGGTCCCCCTTACATATACATGATTAATGTGACCAGTCCCCTTACATATACATGATTAATTTAACCAGTCCTCCTTACATATACATGATTAATGTGACCAGTCCCCCTTACATATACATGATTAATGTGACCAGTCCCCTTACATATACATGATTAATGTGACTGGTCCCCTTACATATACATTTTTAATGTGATAAGTCCCCTTACATATACATGATTAGTATGGCCGGTCCCCCTTACATATACATGATTAATGTAGCCAGTCCCCTTTACATATACATGATGAATGTGACTGGTCCCCCTTACATATACATGATTAATGTGACCAGTCCCCTTACATATACATGATTAATATGACCAGTCCCTTTACATACACATGATTAATGTCGCCAGTCCCCCTGACATATACATGATTAATGTAACCAGTCCCCCTTACATATACAAGATTATTGTGACTGGTCCCCCTTACATATACATGATTAATGTAACTGGTCCCCCTGACATATACATGATGAATGTTACTGGTCCCCTTTACATATACATGACTAATGTTACCAGTCCCCTTACATATACATGATAAATGTGACCAATCCCCTTACATATACAAGAATAATGTAACCAGTCCCCCTTACATATACAGATTAAGATGACTGGTCCCCCTTACATATACATGATTAATGTAACCGGTCAACCTTACATGTACATTATTAATGTGACTGGTCCCCCTTACATATACATGATTAATGTGACCAGTCCCCTTACATATACATGATTAATTTAACCAGTCCTCCTTACCTATACATGATTAATGTGACTAGTCTCCTTATATATACATGATTAATGTGACCAGTCCCCCTTACATATACATGTTTAAAGTGACCAGTCTCCTTACATATACATGATTAATGTGACCAGTCCCCCTTACATATAAATGATTAATGTAACCGGCCCCCCTTACATATACATGATTAATGTAACCAGTCCCCTTTACATATACATGATGAATGTGACTGGTCCCCCTTACATATACATGATTAATGTGACCAGTCTCCTTACATATACATGATTAATATGATCAGTCCCTTTACATACACATGATTAATGTTGCCAGTCTCCCGTACATATACATGATTAATGTAACCAGTCCCCCTTACATATACAAGATTATTGTGACTGGTCCCCCTTACATATACATGATTAATGTAACTGGTCCCCCGTACATATACATGATGAATTTTACTGGTCCCCTTTACATATACATGATTAATGTTACCAGTCCCCTTACATATACATGATTAATATGACCAATCCCCTTACATATACAAGAATAATGTAACCAGTCCCCCTTACATATACATGATTAAGATGACTGGTCCCCCTTACATATACATGATTAATGTAACCGGTCCCCCTTAAATATACATGATTAATGTGACTGGTCAACCTTACATATACATTATTAATGTGACCAGTCCCCTTACATATACATGATTACTGTGACCAGTCCCCCTTACTAATACATGAATAATGTGACCAGTCCCCCTTACATATACATTATTAATGTGACAAGTCCCCCTTACATACACATGATAAATGTGACCAGCCCCCTTACATATACATGATTAATGGGACCGGTCCCCATTACATATACATGATTAATGTGACCAGTCCCCTCACATATACATGATTAATGTGACTGGTCCCCCTTACATATACATGATTAGTGTGACCAGTCCTCTTACATATACTTGATTAATGTAACCAGTCCTCCTTACATGTACATGATTAATGTGATTGGTCCCCCTTACATATACATGATTAATGTGACCAGTCCCATCACATACATGATTTATGTGACCGGTCCCCCTTACATATACATGATTAATGTGACCAGTCCCCTTACATATACATGATTAATGCAACTGGTCCCCCTTACATATACATGAGTAATGTAATCAGTCACCCTTACATATACATGATTAATGTGACCGGGTCCCCCTTACATAAACATGATTAATGTGACCAGTCCCCCATACATATACATGATTAATGTTACCAGTCCCCTTACATATACATGATTAATATGACCAGTCTACTTACATATACATGATTAATGTGACCAGTCCCCCTTACATATACATGATTAATGTGACCAATCCCCTTGCATATACATGATTAATGTAACCAATCTCCCTTACATATACATGATTAATATAACCAGTCCCCCTTACCTATACATGTTTAATGTGACCAGACTCCTTACATATACATGATTAATGTGACCAGTCCCCCTTACATATACATGATTAATGTGACCAGTCCCCCTTACATATACATGATTAATGTGACTAGGTCCCCCTTACATTTACATGATTAATGTAACCAATCCCCCTTACATATACATGATTAATTTAACCAGTCTTCCTTACATATACATGATTAATGTGACCAGTACCCGTTACATATACATGATTAATGTGACCAGTCCCCCTTACACATACATGATTAATGTGACCAGTCCCCCTTACACATACGTGCTTAAAGTGACCAGTCCCCCTTACGTATACATGATTAATGTGACCAGTCCCCCTTATAAATACATGATTAATGTGACCAGTCTCCTTACATATACATGATTAATGTAACCAGTCCCCCTTACATATACAGGATTAATGTGACCGGTCCCCCTTACATGTACATGATTAATGTGACCAGACCCCTTACATATACATGATTAATGTGACCGGTCCCCCTTACATATACATGATTAATGTGACCGGTCCGCCTTACATATACATTATTTATGTGACCCATTCCCCTTACATATACATGATTATTGTGACTAGCCCCCCTTACATATACATGATTAATATGACAGGTCTCCCTTACATATACATGATTAATGTGATCAGTCCTCCTTAACATATACATGAGTAATGTGACCGGTCCCCCTTACATATACATGATTAATGTCACCAACCCCCCTTACATATACATGATTAATGTGACCAGTCCCCATTACATATACATGATTAATATGACCAGTCGCCCTTACACATACATGATTAATGTGACCAGTCCCCCTTACACATACGTGATTAATGTGACCAGTCCCCCTTACATGTACATGTTTAATGTGACCAATACCCCTTACATATACATGATTAATATAACCAGTCCCCCTTACATATACATGATTAGTATAGCCAGTCCCCCTTACATATACATGACTATTGTGACCAGGTCCCCTTACATATGCATAATTAATGTGACCAGTCCCCCTTACATATACATGACTATTGTGACCAGGTCCCTTTACATATACATGATTAATGTGACCAGTCCTCCTTACATATACATGATTAATGTGACCAGTCCCCCTTACATATACATGATTAATGTGACCAGTCCCCCTTACATATACATGATTAATGTGACCGGTCTCCCTTACATATACATGATTAATGTGACCAATCCCCATTCTTCCTCCTCTTGATAAAGACAGTCCTTTTTATGCACAGTGAAGGTAGTCCCTTAAAGCTACACAAGGTGATTCCCATTTTTGAACAATACATGTATCCAGAGAAATAGTTTACAGTGCTCATGTTTTACATAGCTCATGGATGTGAACAATTAAGAGAAAAAAAAGTAAGTACCTTTTATAGCCTTTCTATGTCCAAGGAATAAAAATCCACCAAGTGGTGAACTGCAGAGTATACAAAACCTTTAATAGCAATAAAAATATCAGATCTTCTTTCAGCACAGACAAGTCATGTCAATGGTGTAAAGAATATAGCAGTGTGGAGTGGTACCATGGATAACAATTTTTATTGTACTCCAGATTACAGCAGTTTTGTTAAATGTAGGCCCAGGTTGTAGCGAGGAAGCTGTAGTGGGAGCATGGTTTTATGGTACTCCAGTCTGGGATCTTCACTGTCAAGCCTTTTCCTGAGTTTAGAGGTTACTGAGGGCTCTTCTAGGTTCATAGGCTCGTAGATAAGTACTAGGCTAACTGCCCTTTTGACCCCTTGTGTGCCATTTGAAGCCTAGCTAATTACCCCGTGTGTTCAGTATCTTCTCCTCTACAGGCTCCAGGTGGTAAAATCAGGGCTCTTCTGTTTAGATTCTTCATCTCTTCAGGTGCTAAGTGGTAAATATCTATGTGCCTGGCTAGATAAAGGGCTGGAAACTGGGAGAGATCACGTGAAAGAGCAGTTAACCAATCTCCTGAGAGAGGGAGTGGTGTCATAGGGACCAGGGTGGGGTTAGATGATGTAAGAAGCTGATGTAATCAGTTTGAGTGTGGGCTGTCAATCAAACTAGGAGGCTAGTGTTTGACCCCCTTTTCTCACTCCTAAGACCAAAAGAAACCAAAAGTCCCAAATGAGTAGTAGGACAAAAAGGCATATTCAAATAACTGAAAGTTCCTGTTTAATTTTGTGCACATCATGAGGTAAAAAGTACTTTCAAACTCGTGACAGTTACTTTTTAGATTTGTACACATCTGGAGATCACAAAACAAAACAAATAAAATAAACAGAGTGGCTTGTTCCCCATGTCAGTAGTTCACCAGGTAAACCATACTAATGTAGATGTAGTGCTTTACAAATCTAATTACTGTCCCAAACGATCACCCAACAGTAACAAACAGTGCGAGAGAGAAGAATAAAAACTTGTAGAAATCAAACCAATCTCACACAGACCACCAGTTAATGGAAAAGCAGTAAAAGCACAGTTTTAATGAATGATAAACACTTTCACAATTAAAACTTGTTTCCTCAGATCATTACAGCTGAAGACAGAACCATTTAAATAGTCAACTTAATTAAACAATCAGCCAATCCTAGCACTACTGCTAAAATTCCATAACAAAATCATTTTCAATGAAAAAAATATTTACAAATTTTTTTAAAGAAACAAGTATACATACATAAAATACAACTTATATATACAAAATACAATTTACATGACTTATCTGGTCAACCTTCTGCTTTTCAATTCTGGTTTTAACAAAATTACATCATTTAAACCTGAACCTCTATGGGACCTAAACTTAAGCATTCACCTTAATTCAAAAAAAATTTTGTAAAGATTTTTTTTCATTGAAAATGATTTTATCATGTAATTTTAGAAGTAGTGCTAGGATTGGTTGATTGTTTAATTACACTGGCTATTTAAATAGTTCTATCTTCAGCTGTATTTGTGATGCAAGGAAGTAATTTTTAATTGTGAAAGCACTTATTCATAAAAACTGTTTTTTACTCCTTTTCCTTTGGCTGGTGGTCTGTACAAGTTTGGTTTGATTTCTACAAATCAAATTACTTGTTTTGCATTTTCATATTAACAGCAGCAATTAAGGTTAATTGACAGCTTATGTCCAAATTCTGGGTTAAACTGTACAGACATTTTACGTTATGATTTGTGGTTTAGTTTTCTGAGTACAAGCACACTTAAATGGAAATGCTTGAATTTAGACAAGGGTGGTTTAGACCAGCTTAACTCCACTTTTTCAAGGATAGCTTTACTTCGAGTGGACCCATAGTCAGCTTGTCCAGGATGTGGAACTGGAAACCTTCATGGACTGGGAAGTCATTGCAGTATTATTTTTCTGGTGAACTACTGCCTGAGTGGAGTATTGTATCAAATGCCTTAGACAGGTCAAGGTATTCAGTATGCACCATTTTGCCCTTATCCATTGCCTTGGTGATCTTCTCAAAGCATTCCACCAGGTTCTGTAGGCATGATTTACCCTTGATGAAACCAGACTGGGTTGGATCCAGTGTTTGAAGGTTTTCTATGTCTGTATTAATCATTTCCATGCTAATTCATTCCATGGCTTTGCATATTAGACTAGTCAGACATATGGGTCTGTACTTCCTGGGGGTCATTGATGTCTCACCCTTGTGCACAACGATGATAGTTGCAATTCTCCATTTGCTTCACACAAAGCCTGTCCGGAGGCTATGGTTAAACAGTTATTTAGGTAATATTGGGTACATAAAGTTTCCTAGGGTAATGAAATTCTTGTTAATTTGAAGTTCATGCAGTGTATTTATGAACCTGACATGGTTTTCTGGGAGGCTGGGGTTGTCCTGTAATGTATGGTATGATCTTTTTTGGTCCTGTTTTAGTCTGACTTGGATCTCAATAATGAGTTCCATTTTGGGTTTCTAGGGATCTGCATAGAAGTAATTTGGTTTTAAAAAATATGGACACTCCACCACAGTTATCATTGGCCCAGAAGCATACCTCTCAACATCTTAGAGCAAAAAATCTGGGCAATGCCATAAATAAAAGTGGGACAAAGGCCAAAAAAATAGGGACAATTTTTAAATATTGCTCTTAAAAACTTAGAAAGTTGATAGAATAACAGGTTTTGCATTACCATGAATTTTCTGAAGGGTATGAAGTCTGAAAATCAAATGTCTGTCATTATTTTCTAACTTCAGTATTTAACGATTTGCCACTAATTTGGCAGAAAACCACAATTTTATGAGAAATGGGCCAAAAATATGAGCAAAAATCTGGACATTCTGTGAAAATCTGTACCTCTGAGAGTTATGTGAAGGCGTAGTAGGTTGAAAAACTCTGGTATGAAGGGAGTGCTGTGCTTTAAACCAAATTTCTATACTAGCACAAACATACATGTGCTCCAAAGGCAGCACAACCTCAAGGTAAAGCAATTTGTTATTTAGACTTCTGGCATTAAACAAAGGCAGTGTGATGAGTCTGTTAGGTTGGTACATCCATTAACTGGACGCTGCATAAAAAGACACTATGGGAGCAGCAGAGGCTTTAGTCAGTATGCAAAAGCCTTGGCATGAGAGGTGGAAGTAAACCTGAGTGACTGCCTTCATTTCCTTCCATGCTGTTACACTCTGGATCTCTGTAGAAAGATGCCAACTATGCAGCCAGTTGTTGAAACTAATCATCTTTTCTCTGTACACTGGTATCATTTGAAGAGATGGAAGGAGTCTGCTTAAAACCAGGGTCATACCTGCATTTATCACATGCATGGAGAGCACTGGTATCTCTCTCTATGTATCCCTTGAGGTTCTATGCATCAGGTCATTCACATCCACATGGACCACGACCACTTCATAATTCTATTTGTTAGCATAAATGTCTTCAAAGCCATTGATATGTTGGAGATCTTGGCTCCTAAAAGTCTACTTACTGTCACCCTCTCTTTATCCAGCCACATGAGAGTTGAGTCAATGTGTCTGACAATGGAGTTATTGGTTTATAAGCCATTATGTACTTAATAGGCTATAGATCTGTGAGGATTTTAAGAAGCTTAGCCTTACATTCTCACAATCGATTTTTCCCATTGTGTTTTGTTTATAATGAGGACAGAACAGGGATATTTTTGGCATTTGCATTTTGTCCCCATCCATGATGGACATGGTGCTAAATGGGGGAATCCATTCATCCAAAATGCATCTAAATATCATCAGAGAAGTACATTGCTTTATGTGAATTGAAAGACAGTTCCACAGAATTCTCTGATTCATAACTTTCCCTCCAACATGTCCTGTTTATGTTGCAAAAAAGATTGATTGCTTAAGCAGATTTTCATGCTAACATTGGACTTCAAATGTGTCATAGGTCAGAAAAGAGATGGTATGTCAAGGCTCTATGTGCAAGACAGAGTTCACCTGTTAGCAAGTTGTTTAATACTGAGAAGAGGGACAAGGCTTTGAGATGGTCAGCATAGTTTTAGAAAGCATTGTGGTCTTTCTAGTTGTGACAAATGTTTGGATAAATACATACTGAAAGGAGCATTATACTATGTGGCTGTTTTTACATATTAATACAATTTAGAGAAAAGGGAGCCTGGACAAGCAGTAGGGTCATCAAGTTGGAAAGGAACTTAGAATTTAAGCAGGTCATCACTCAGTTTTACTAGATTAGCCTTAGCATAATCTATAAATACTGAGCTATTGGAAGAAGCTTCCAGTGTCAGTCTTTTCGTGACTGTGACTGATCTGTTGTACGATTTAACCAGGTAGGAAGTTGCACTTGTCGGAAACCAAAGTTTTCCGATATTGGTAGGACTATCTCTAGTATTTTATTACCCTGGTTGGAGCAAGGATTATCCAGACCTGAGAGATTATATTGATGAAGTCCAGTAACTATTAGGTTAAATGTTTTCAAGATGTGCAAGTTTCCTAGTTGATAGAGAGATAGTTATAGTCACCTAGATGAGTAGTGTATAACTTAATGAATAGGGACTCCATACAATTTAAGAAGATGGCATGGGTTGAGGGGGGACATAGTGGTAGTCCTGTAATTATCTATAATAATGATAAAGGGCTTTGTTGTTAGCAACCTGGATGTGAAAGACTTCCAGGCTATTATTTTGTCTAACAAGTTTGAGGTTAACATTTTGTTAATACTATAGAGCCACTGCCACTTTTAGTGTCTTCATCTACTGTGGAATGCCTGTATGTGTGGTTGGCACTGAAACCCTGCACTGGTGGTGTCCTTTCATTGTTCTTGAACCAGGTCTCCATAACTATGCATGCATCAGTGTTTTCTAGGATGAGAAATGCATGTAAGGAGTGGACTGTTCTCTTTAAGCTCCTTCCACTTTTAAACACCTGTACTGAATTATCACTTGTGACGTAGGCAAACTTACATTTATATAAAAGTAATTGATCCATATTAACAAGCTCACATTTACAAATGCTCTACATTGCATATATTATTTTATATCATATAGTCAAACCAACTTAAATAAATCACTCAGACATTGGTACATTACAATGGTATTTACAATAGACATTGGTGCATTACAATGGTAATTACAATAGACATTGTTACATTACAGTGGTATTTACAATAGACGTTGGTACATTACCATGGTAATTACAATAGACATTGGTACATTACAATGGTATTTACAATAGACATTGGTACATTACAATGGTAATTACAATAGACATATGTACATTACAATGGTATTTACAATAGACATTGCTACATTACAATGGTAATTACAGTAGACATTGTTACATTACAGTGGTAATTACAATAGACATTGCTACATTACAGTTGTATTTACAATAGACTCTTGTACATTACCACGGTAATTATAATAGACATTGGTACATTACAGTGGTAATTACAATAGTCATTGGTACATTACAATGGTATTTACAACAGACATTGGTACATTACAATGGTAATTACAAGACACATTGGTACATTACAATGGTAATTACAACAGACATTGGTACATTACAATGGTAATTACAATAGACATTGGTACATTACAGTGGTAATTACAATAGACATTGGTACATTACAATGGTAATTACAACACACATTGGCACATTACAATGGTAATTACAATAGGCATTGGTACACTACAATGGTATTTACAATAGACATTGGTACATTAAAATGGTAATTACAACAGACATTGGCACATTACAATGGTAATTACAATAGACATTGGTACATTACAATGGTAATTACAATAGACATTGGTACATTATAATGGTAATTATAACAGACATTGGCACATTACACTGGTAATTACATTAGACATTGTTACATTACAATGGTAATTACAATAGACATTGGTACATTACACTGGTATTTACAATAGACATTGGTACATTACAATGGTAATTACAATAGACATTGGTACATTACAGTGGTATTTAAAATAGACATTGGCACATTACAATGGTAATTACAATAGACATTGGTACATTACAATGGTATTTATAATAGACATTGGCACATTCCAATGGTAATTACAACAGACATTGGTACATTACAATGGTATTTACAATAGACATTGGTACATTACAATGGTAATTACAACAGACATTGGTACATTACAATGGTATTTACAATAGACATTGGTACATTACAATGGTAATTACAATAAACACTGGTACATTACAATGGTAATTACAACAGACATTGGTACATTACAATGTTAATTTCAACAGACATTGGTACATTACAATGGTAATTACAACAGACATTGGTACATTACAATGGTAATTACAATAGACATTGGTACATTACAATGGTAATTACAATAGACATTGGTACATTACAATGGTAATTACAATAGACATTGGTACATTACAATGGTATTTACAATAGACATTGGTACATTACAATGGTAATTACAACAGACATTGGTACATTACAATGGTAATTACAACAGACATTGGTACATTACAATGGTAATTACAATAGACATTGTACATTACATTGGCAATTAGAATAAACATTTGTATATTACAGTTGTAATTACAACAGGCATTGGTACATTACAATGGTAATTACAATACACATTGGTACATTACAATGGTAATTACGGTAGACATTGGTACATTACAATGTTAATTGCGATAGACATTGGTACATTACAGTGGTAATTACGATAGACTATTGGTACATTATAGTGGATATTACAATAGACATCGGTACATTACAATGGTAATTACAATAGACATTGGTTCATTACACTGGTAATTACAATAGACATTGGTACATTACAATAGTAATTACAACAGACATTGGTACATTACAATGGTAATTACAACAGACATTGGTACATTACAATGGTATTTATAATAGACGTTGGTACATTACAATGGTATTTACAACAGACATTGGTACATTACAATGGTAATTACAACAGACATTGGTACATTACAATGGTATTTACAATAGACATTGGTACATTACAATGGTAATGATAATAGACATTGGTATATTACAATGGTAATTACAATAGACATTGGTACATTAAAATGGAAATTACAACAGACATTGGTACATTACAATGATAATTGCAACAGACATTGGTACATTACAATGGTAATTACAATAGACAGTGGTACATTACAATGGTAATTATAATAGACATTGGTACATTACAATGGTAATTACAATAGACATTGGTACATTACAATGGTAATTACAATAGACATTGATACATTACAATGGTAATTACAATAGACATTGGTACATTACAATGGTAATTACAACAGACATTGGTACATTACAATGGTAATTACAATAGACATTGGTACATTACAATGGTAATTACAATAGACATTGGTACATTACAATGGTAATTACAATAGACATTGATACATTACAATGGTAATTACAATAGACATTGGTACATTACAATGGTAATTACAACAGACATTGGTACATTACAATGGTAATTACAACAGACATTGGTACATTACAATGGTATTTACAATAGACATTGGTACATTACAATGGTATTTACAACAGACATTGGTACATTACAATGGTAATTACAACAGACATTGGTACATTACAATGGTATTTACAATAGACATTGGTACATTACAATGGTAATTACAATAGACATTGGTACATTACAATGGTAATTACAATAGACATTGGTACATTACAATGGTAATTACAACAGACATTGGTACATTACAATGGTAATTACAATAGACATTGGTACATTACAATGGTAATTACAATAGACATTGGTACATTACAATGGTAATTACAACAGACATTGGTACATTACAATGGTATTTACAATAGACATTGGTACATTACAATGGTAATTACAATAGACATTGGTACATTACAATGGTATTTACAATAGACATTGGTACATTACAATGGTAATTACAACAGACATTGGTACATTACAATGGTATTTACAATAGACATTGGTACATTACAATGGTATTTACAACAGACATTGGTACATTACAATGGTAATTACAATAGACATTGGTACATTACAATGGTATTTACAATAGACATTGGTACATTACAATGGTAATTACAATAGACATTGGTACATTACAATGGTAATTACAATAGACATTGGTACATTACAATGGTAATTACAACAGACATTGGTACATTACAATGGTAATTACAATAGACATTGGTACATTACAATGGTAATTACAATAGACATTGGTACATTACAATGGTAATTACAATAGACATTGGTACATTACAATGGTAATTACAACAGACATTGGTACATTACAATGGTAATTACAATAGACATTGGTACATTACAATGGTAATTACAACAGACATTGGTACATTACAATGGTAATTACAATAGACATTGGTACATTACAATGGTATTTACAATAGACATTGGTACATTACAATGGTAATTACAATAGACATTGGTACATTACAATGGTAATTACAATAGACATTGGTACATTACAATGGTATTTACAATAGACATTGGTACATTACAATGGTAATTACAATAGACATTGGTACATTACAATGGTATTTACAATAGACATTGGTACATTACAATGGTAATTACAATAGACATTGGTACATTACAATGGTAATTACAATAGACATTGGTACATTACAATGGTAATTACAACAGACATTGGTACATTACAATGGTAATTACAATAGACATTGGTACATTACAATGGTAATTACAATAGACATTGGTACATTACAATGGTAATTACAACAGACATTGGTACATTACAATGGTATTTACAATAGACATTGGTACATTACAATGGTAATTACAACAGACATTGGTACATTACAATGGTATTTACAATAGACATTGGTACATTACAATGGTAATTACAATAGACATTGGTACATTACAATGGTAATTACAACAGACATTGGTACATTACAATGGTATTTACAATAGACATTGGTACATTACAATGGTAATTACAATAGACATTGGTACATTACAATGGTAATTACAATAGACATTGGTACATTACAATGGTAATTACAATAGACATTGGTACATTACAATGGTAATTACAATAGACATTGGTACATTACAATGGTAATTACAATAGACATTGGTACATTACAATGGTAATTACAATAGACATTGGTACATTACAATGGTAATTACAATAGACATTGGTACATTACAATGGTAATTACAATAGACATTGGTACATTACAATGGTAATTACAATAGACATTGGTACATTACAATGGTAATTACAATAGACATTGGTACATTACAATGGTAATTACAATAGACATTGGTACATTACAATGGTAATTACAATAGACATTGGTACATTACAATGGTAATTACAACAGACATTGGTACATTACAATGGTAATTACAATAGACATTGGTACATTACAATGGTATTTACAATAGACATTGGTACATTACAATGGTATTTACAATAGACATTGGTACATTACAATGGTAATTACAACAGACATTGGTACATTACAATGGTATTTACAATAGACATTGGTACATTACAATGGTAATTACAATAGACATTGGTACATTACAATGGTAATTACAATAGACATTGGTACATTACAATGGTAATTACAACAGACATTGGTACATTACAATGGTAATTACAATAGACATTGGTACATTACAATGGTATTTACAACAGACATTGGTACATTACAATGGTAATTACAATAGACATTGGTACATTACAATGGTAATTACAATAGACATTGGTACATTACAATGGTAATTACAACAGACATTGGTACATTACAATGGTAATTACAATAGACATTGGTACATTACAATGGTAATTACAATAGACATTGGTACATTACAATGGTAATTACAATAGACATTGGTACATTACAATGGATATTACAATAGACATTGGTACATTACAATGGTAATTACAATAGACATTGGTACATTACAATGGTAATTACAACAGACATTGGTACATTACAATGGTATTTACAATAGACATTGGTACATTACAATGGTAATTACAATAGACATTGGTACATTACAATGGTAATTACAATAGACATTGGTACATTACAATGGTAATTACAACAGACATTGGTACATTACAATGGTAATTACAATAGACATTGGTACATTACAATGGTAATTACAATAGACATTGGTACATTACAATGGTAATTACAATAGACATTGGTACATTACAATGGTAATTACAACAGACATTGGTACATTACAATGGTAATTACAATAGACATTGGTACATTACAATGGTAATTACAACAGACATTGGTACATTACAATGGTATTTACAATAGACATTGGTACATTACAATGGTAATTACAACAGACATTGGTACAATGGTAATTACAATAGACATTGGTACATTACAATGGTATTTACAATAGACATTGGTACATTACAATGGTAATTACAACAGACATTGGTACATTGCAGTGGTATTTACAATAGACATTGCTACATTACAATGGTATTTCAACAGACTTTGGTACATTACAGTGGTAATCACAGTAGACATTGGTACATTACAATGGTATTTACAATAGACATTTGTACATTACAGTGGTAATTACAATAGACATTGGCACATTACAATGGTAATTACAATAGACATTGATACATTGCAATGGTAATTACAATAGACATTGGTACATTACAGTGGTAATTACGATAGACATTGGTACATTACAGTGGTAATTACGATAGACATTGGTACATTACAGTGGATATTACAATAGACATTGGTACATTACAATGGTAATTACAATAGACATTGGTTCATTACACTGGTAATTACAATAGACATTGGTACATTACAATAGTAATTACAACAGACATTGGTACATTACAATGGTAATTACAACAGACATTGGTACATTACAATGGTATTTACAATAGACATTGGTACATTACAATGGTAATTACAATAGACATTGGTACATTACAATGGTAATTACAACAGACATTGGTACATTACAATGGTATTTACAATAGACATTGGTGCATTACAATGGAAATTACAATAGACATTGGTACATTACAATGGTATTTAC